>NW_027509250.1:137500-364908 GCF_048541705.1 Temnothorax americanus | reverse complement strand
TCGGGGTGGACGAAGAGAGCGGTATCGTCTCTCTCGGTCTCTCTCTCGATACGTCGGAAAACCGCGTCCGGCCCTTCGGGGCAAAGAAGCGCGCGATCGACGCTCCCCCTCGCGGGAGGACGCGACGTCGAAAGTGACCTTGAACGAGTTCGGACGCGCGATAAAAAAATATTTTTAGCGAAACGTAACGGTTCGGGGCGGACGAAGAGAGCGGTATCGTCTCTCTCTCTCGATCTCTCTCGATACGTCGGAAAACCGCGTCCGGCCCGTCGGAGCGAAGAAGCGCGCGATCGACGCTCCCCCTCGCGGGAGGACGCGACGTCGAAAGTGACCTTGAACGAGTTCGGACGCGCGATAAAAAAAAATATTATTAGCGAAACGTAACGGTTCGGGGTGAACGAGGAGAGCGGTATCGTCTCTCTCTCTCTCGATCTCTCTCGATACGTCGGAAAACCGCGTCCGGCCCGTCGGAGCGAAGAAGCGCGCGATCGACGCTCCCCCTCGCGGGAGGACGCGACGTCGAAAGTGACCTTGAACAAGTTCGGACGCGCAATAAAAAAATATTATTAGCGAAACGTAACGGTTCGGGGTGAACGAAGAGAGCGGTATCGTCTCTCTCTCTCGATCTCTCTCAATACGTCGGAAAACCGCGTCCGGCCCGTCGGAGCGAAGAAGCGCGCGATCGACGCTCCCTCTCGCGGGAAGACGACTCGCGATTTTCACCGTAAAAATGGGGAAAAAAGATGTAGGGAAAAAGTAAGTAGCCAATCGCTAACGAGGTACATCGGAAAATCACCACCGTTGGCAGCCCTGCCACACCTAACTTTACGTAAAGTGTTCCCCCCGCGTCGCGCTCCCCCTCTCGCCCAGTTTTCGCTTCCCCCCGCGTAGCCCCCCCTCCGCTGACCCTTTACACCGTCCCTCGACCCCCTCGCCCACCGCTTACGGCGGTCCCCCCGCGGCAGCGAAGCCCCCCCCGACCCCGCTAACCGCAACCCGAGATCCCTGGGGCAGGAATGTAGATTACCTAGCTACTGCTATAAATTGCTAGAAATGTGTGAAAGGAGAGTAATCTTTAAATAAAAGTCGACAACGATTTATTCTACTCGACTTTCATGGCACTTTTTTGGAAGCCAGAAAATGCCAAGGCTTGTAAGATAAATACCGAGACTTTTAATTGTCCTTGGCGCTACTAGAATAAAAATAACCCTTGGTTTCTATGCACGCGTTTCCGCACGTTATAACGCGCGTCAAACATGCGTTTCCATAAGTTACCCCAATCAAATGCATGCTTTTTTTTTCAAACGCGCGCGTTTGACGCGCAATTTTACGCACATTTACGCACGGCAACGCGTGCATGGAAACCAGGGATAACTGTAAAAATAATTGCGTAAATATGTCAAAAGATAATAAAATAACTATTGAATAACTAATGATAATTAAGATACTTTTTTTCCCCCTCGTAAAAAGATATACCACATAATTTTATCAAATATAAAGATGCGAAGGTTATCGGTATCTTTTAACAAATAAGTTAAAAATTCACCTTTTTCCTCCGAGTTTACGGGACGTATTAAAATAATCTCAGCGCAATAAAATTCACGAGATATTCTGCATATATTACCGAAGTGGTAGAAAGGACAATCTAAAAAGTGAAATTAGGGAAAATAACTCCCATATTTCAATCGTACAATCGTTCGGTAAAGAGCAGTAAATGCCCCTTGTACAATTCCCTCGGAGTTTATGGAAAATCGTCGAGAAACCGTTAAAACGGCTACAAGTAGGATAAATGAGAGTAGTTTTACGCTAAGCGAGTCTAGATCAAGGTAAAGTTGACTATTTCTGATGATTGGAAGAAAGATCGTACAACGTATATTATGCGCCAGATACACACACAAGACGGTTCGGGAAATACATTTCAAACTCACCGGTAGAAGTAACCGATGGAATTACTAAAAAAGAGATCATTCCTATGGTATTGATAGCATACCCTCTACTTAGCTCTTTTATGTGTAGAAAGTTGCACGATAATTGTTAAGTATTTTATACCATAATAAAAAATTTTAGAAAGTCAGTAATTTTTAATCCGCTAAACTTCCAATAGATAAAGATTGCAGATAAATGCAATACATTTGATGGTGCGATATTAATATAAGTATGACGAATTACGGTTATAACTGTATATAGTTTTTATAACTGTATGTAGGTGTCGTGCAATCTTTCTCTTTCTCTCTCGCTAACGCTATTTATTTGATCTATCAGCACTTTGTGGCGCTTGCAGGTAACGGTACACCAGATGTTTATAAGATACTTGGAGGTGCCAGAACGCGCCAGGCGGACTACCATTATCCGTATATGAATAACGATATAAATGAAAATCAAGAGAATCTCTACGTCGGTCACGGCGGCGACCCGTGGAGCGCTTCCTCGGCGCGTATTTACAAGGATGTCCATCTGCGCGTCATATCGTCCAACAACGCGACGGCAAACAACACGAAGCCTCAATCCACGTAAGTAGCGGATCTAACTATAATGGAAACGTTTTATTAATTTGTGACTTGACAATTTGTAATATCGGACTACATGAAGACTACATTACGTAATTTTAGAATTAGTGAAAGAGCGACCACGGGCCATACGAGAATCAAAAGAGGAGTGATACACCTTTACAACATGGTAGTGTGCGCCACGGGATGTAATCCTTTAGCTTACAAGGGATACGGTTGCTACTGCGGATTCTTGGGATCCGGTTACGTCATCGACGGTATCGACCAGTACGTTTGTACATTTTTTAAGCTGCTTATAGAAAGAAAATGTTATTTACAATCTTGAATTGCTTTTCACAGAAGACAAATATCAATGGAATGTAATGTTTTCAGGTGTTGCAAGATGCACGACTGGTGCTACGACGCTACGGAATGTCTCATGTTCTCAGAATACTTCGTACCATATTACTGGAGATGTTATCACGGTTACAAACCCGTTTGCGGTTAGTTTTTTTCATCATTATTCATTTTTCTTACGTGCTAATAACGCAATTTCTCTTGCTAATTCGGAAGATAAAATTAATTTTAATACAATAGCTTTTCTGTGAATCAAGCTCGACTTATTTATTTACGCTATACTCTACGTAATGACACAGTAAAATAAAACGGTCTGTGAAATCTTTGTTCCAGCGATTGAGCATGGCAGCTGGGGAGGATCGGGATCTTGCGCTCAACGTTTGTGCGAATGCGATCGATCGTTAGCCGAGTGTTTGAGAAGATATCCTTGCCCTACCACCAAAGCAGTTTGTACCTCGTCACCATGGAGACTCGTGCAGAATCTCTTCATGATTATATAAATCGTGTACTTGAAAAAATAACATAGGCCGTGTTTTGAACCGTGAGAAATTCGTTTTTTATTTTGTAACATTTGACTTTTAAGATAAAATATTTCACAGCTAATTTATATATGACTTGTACATACGTATCAAATGTCAAAAAAACAATTTTCAAAGGCCGGTAAAATTCGAATACCAAAGAAAGTAATACAAATTATTCCTATACACATATTTATAAATAAAAAATGAGGATTCTCTATGAAAGTATAGAGTTATAAATAATAAGAGAAGTGCAGCGAAAAGATCCGGCGGCTCGCTTGCTGATTGGCTGACCGCGGCCACGAATCACAACCGAGTGTTGGGCTCGCAGCTGATTCCGTGTGCGAAGTAACGTGTATTATATGTAAGTGAGAAAGATTAATATTTAATAATATTATTAACAAATCTCTTATTTCACGTTGATTATAATGATGGAACTAAAACAAAAACATTTCTGAATGATTGAATTGTGTCAAACATACAGAGTAGGTTACTTTTGTTTAGCGATCAGCTGCGGACTCAATGGGAACCATGGAGGGGGTAAGAAATGACCTTAAAAAAGTCGACTTCTCTACCAAGTCAGTTTCGGTGCAAGTCGACTTCAAAAGAAAAGGTCCTATAAGCATGTGTCCTAAATTGCTTCGTTTTTTAAATACACGGTGTCAAAGACACACGTCTCAGGTAGATCTAAAAATTTTTCGCCGGTACTGGAAAGTAATTCTTAATACCACATATACGCATAAAAATTTGAATTGAAAAAAAAAATATCTTGAAACGTTTTCTAGATTTTCGAAATTTTCATTTTTTTTCACAACTTTGACATTCTGTATTTTGAAAACGAAGCAGTTTAGGACACATGTTTATAAGACCTTTTCTTGTTAAAATAAGCCAAGGAATATCCCATTCAAGTTTTCGTACTTATTTAAGAAACACTCTGTATAATTCAACAATTTTTCTTCATACCTCGGTCGAAAGTACGTACTTTCGTCCCTAATAGCAGGGACGAAAGTTTAACATTTACTCCCTGTGAGAAGTACACGCGCGCCCTCTATAACCTTAAACCTTAACGCCCTTTAACCTTAAAAATAGTCATCAATATTGTTCTGTCGTCAGTTAATTAAATATTAAAATATTATTAAAGTCAATTCAATAATCTAGCAAAAATGAACAGTATGTCATCTGATGAATCCGTAGACGAGGAAGAAGTTATACGAAGTTTTCTTAATAATTGTGATCATTCAAGTAAAAATGAAAACGATATAAAAAAGCAATAAGAGTTTTTAGCTTATAATGTTTTTTTTATAAATTTTATTATAATTAATATAATTTGTTAAACTAATAAAAATAAATACATTTTTGATAGAATGGAATTAATTTATTTTTACAAAATATGACAAGACTTGACTTTTCGAATGTATTTGATGCATTATTAACATTTAAAGTTAAAAAAAGTAAAATTAATAACGTACTTTCGACCGGCTATGAAGAAAAATCGTATACACTACGCGGGCCAAAAGTTGAATTTTCGGCCCTTGTAGTGTAATATACTATTTTTCTATTCCGTTGTTTGATCTACAACATATTTACACCTCCGGTTAAATATACCTTTCTATTCTTGTACTTCGTGGAAATATCTTGTTCTATCTGTAATTAGATGTAATGTAAAAAATAACAATTTATTATTCGAAAACGTAGCATTGAGAGAACAAACGTACCTCTGTTTGAAGTTCTTTAGTTCTTTGTACGACGAGTTTTAATAGTGGACGCAATTTATCGATTTGATTCTGCGCGTCATCTTGCTTTTGTCGCATGGATTCTTGCTGGGTTACCATTTTATCGATCAGGTTTAATTTTTGCTTTAAAGTAGCAGCCACTACGTCCACGTACCTGGGATAGAAATATATAAACATTTGTAAAAAGATGTACGTGGTCTGTAAAAAGTAATGAAACTGAATTTTTTTCTCAACAACTGGTAACACTGTAAAAACGAGACTATAGTTGATCGAAAGCTACATTCATACTCTACCTTCAGTTAAAATTTCAATACATGTTTGATAACATTAACACATGTGACTCTACAATCATTTGTATAACTGTATGTTTGGGTGACGCGTCATGGAACACAAGAAAATCGAGCATCATTATGCAAAGTTTAACGTAGCAAATTCTGCGTCAAATTTCAGGATAACGTGACAGAAACATTTAAAAAGTTGACAGTGAGAGTGATTGGTAACTTATTAAATTAAATTTGAATCGCCAAATTGTTTATGACATTGATGATTCAGAACAGGATTCATCTTCACAATTTCACCGCCATCTAAAAATACCTTGTGCTCGTGATAGAACTTGATCTTTGTAAGTCTGTTTCAACTTCTTAAATGCTTCCATCGCATTGTCCTGGAGTTTGACACAGAATTTAGTCGCATAACGCTGCTCGAATTTCTTGTGTTCCATTTTCGTGATGCGTCACCCAACATACAGTTATACAATTGTAGAGTCACATGTGTTAATGTTATCAAATTGAAATTTTAACTGAAGATAGAGTATGGATGTAGCTCTCGATCTACTGCAGTCTGGTTTTTACGGTGTTACCAGTTGTTAAGAAAAAAATGCAGTCTTTTTACTTTTTAAACAGACCACGTATTATATTTAATTGTAAATATTGTACCTCGGATAATGTTTGATGTTATGTAAATGGTGGACATTGCTATGCAATATTTCAGAGAGAATAACTTGAATGTTATCCAGCATGTTCTGAGTGGTCTCTATGGTAGAAAGTTGCAGAATAGATGAAGCGTCCTGCATCTGACTAAAGCTGAGAAGGTTGTTCCTATCGTCGCCTCTGAATTCGTACAGACGTAACTTCATAAATGCCTCCAGCTGTAGAAATATACATTTATATAAAAATGTAGAGCAGTCAATTTCTTACATGCACATTTATAAGTCATACTTCAAACAGCTGATTGATAAATTCGGATCTTGTTGTTGGATTGTCTAATATCGTGTAGGCTTCAGACCCCGTAGCCACACCACCTTCGTGACCCGATGCTTCCACAACTATACCCGATTCCTCCAAAGAGATATTACAATATATTTCTGCCGCAGTAGGTTGTTCCGCATTTTCGTCTCCCCAATCAATATCGTCCCCTGCGTCCAAATCAACTTCTTCACCAAAGTCAATCTCTCTCTGCAGATCCAAGTTGCCAAAATCAATGACCTGTTAAGAATGCTCGGGATAATAACGCAATCAAATCTCTATTCTTACTACAAATGTCACAAAAAAATTATATAAAAATATTCATACATTAGTATCCAAACTAGACCTTCCATTACTTTCATCTTCATCCGCTTTAATATTCAATGGTGGCTCAATTATCGACGCTGGTACTTCTCCATAAGTATATTCAAACATCGTTGTGTTTCCCTTTTCTTTAAAAATCAAATAATGTATAACAATCTATCTCTCTCATACACACTTCTTATTCAAATATTATGCATCCTTGAAATAATGATTTTGCAAACATACCAATGACATATTTAATTATCGGCACGCAATTACTGTCATACTGCTGGCCGAAAGTAAATTCAACAAATGCGCTGTAAAACTCCACTACCTTGTCCAAACTCTTCGTTTTTTCTGCTACTTTCTGATAAATTTCTGACAACTCTTTCACCTTATCCATCAACTCACGTCTGACTGTACTGTAGCCAGTTATACCTAATTGTTTGCAAAGCGCATTATACTCTGTATGCGCAATATTTTCGGACTTTTTATATTCTGCTTCTTTCTTTTCAAATTCCTGTCAGTGCAGTTTTATATGCAATTTTAGACAATGACAGGATAAGTAAATAGTATTATGATAACATTACACATTATATAAATCGATTTACCGTTAACGATTGTTCTAACTTCTGTATCTGTTTTTTAATACTGGGGACCTCGTAATTGACATTTCTTATGAGAATTTGCGCGGCTTCGGCAAGGTATACATTATCTTTTTCATATAATTGTAAAATCTCCTGCCAATCCTTCATCCTTTGTGAACCGTATCGCCCGAATAAATTTTTCGTGTCTGCTTCCGTTTCCTTCAAGATTTCCACAATTTTCATGCAATAAAAGTAATTTATATCTGTAAAAAGAGGTAAAGCAAAGACTCGGGGGTTTGCAGCTACGTGCTAAAAATCAGATAGAACCATAACAATTAACACTACTTACAGGCGCCAGACAACAATGAGGCAATGCCATCATGAGCAGGCATATTCTGTATTGCATCATTAATTTTCTGCCTAATGGTCAAAATGTTCGTGTGCCAATTCTTCTTGCAGTGCCTCCGATTAATCAGCCAATCCAATAATTTTCCAGCATTAATGTCGATCGGGATATCCTGCTCCTAAATAATTATTTGTACGTAAAGATATAATTTAATAAAACGCAACAATAAAAAAGAAAATAATGCGAAAATAATATCAAAAACGTGTATGTGAAATTCAAGTTTACTCTAGATTATATCACGGGTAAAATTGTGTGTACGCGATTTCATATCTATGTTTAAAATTGATATCATTGACGTGAAAATAATTGCGTGTTCGAATAACGCGACCACATGCCTGCATGTTGTTAAATTCAACGAATTTCTCGGCAAGAAATCGTATCTCCTTCGCCACAATCCGAGTTGGAGAACAGGTTAGGTTATAACAACTGTTACTTTATTAAGGCTGCATTCCGATATTCAGTACTGCAAATCTATATTTTACGTCACGTATACTATAGATTTTTAGTACTGAAAGTTGCTGACAGTGAATTTCGGAATGCAGCCTAAGCAGGGCACACCGTCACACACACTTTTCGTAAAACGTAACAGTAAGGTTTCGACCAATCGCGTTGCTCGATTCGGCCGTCTGTAACCTTAGAAGTAAGAATTGAGCAACGCGATTGGTCGAAACCTTACTGTTACGTTCTACGAAAAGTGTGTGTGTGCCCTGCCTAAAGTCCCGAACACACACTTTTTCGTAACAGTAACAATAAAGTTTCGACCAATCGCGTTGCTCGATTCGGGAACGTATGGCCGTACCGCCGTATCTATAACGTTAGAAAACTTAAAAAAAACTTAAAATTAAAAAGAAGGACTTTTACTACGTTTACGCGAGCGTTACTTCTGTATTAACTTACGATAATTTAACCGTTTACGCGGAGTAAATTATCGTAAGTTACTACAAAATCCCGTTTACGCGAAGGAAAATCCCGTTTACGCGAACGAATTATCGTAAGTTACTACAGAAGTAAGGCCCCGGACACACACTTTTTCGTAACAGTAACAGTAGGATTTCGACCAATCGCGTTACTCGATTGGTCGAAATCCTACTGTTACTGTTACGAAAAAGTGTGTGTCCGGGGCTCAACGCTCGCGTAAACGTAGTAAATTCTGACGATACTACGTTTACGCGAGCGTTACTTCTGTAGTAACTTACGATATATCACTCGTTTACGCGGAATAAATTATCGTAAGTTACTACAAAATCCCGTTTACGCGAAGGAAAATCCCGTTTACGCGAAGGAATTATCGTAAGTTATTACAGAAGTAACGCTCGCGTAAACGTAGTAATCGATAGAGATGGCAAACGCATTTATCGACTATTACTACGTTTACGCGAGCGTTACTTCTGTAGTAACTTACGATAATTCGTTCGCGTAAACGGGATTTTCCTTCGCGTAAACGGGATTTTGTAGTAACTTACGATAATTTACTCCGCGTAAACGGGTAAATTATCGTAAGTTACTACAGAAGTTAACGCTCGCGTAAACGTAGTAAATGTTTCCTTTGTTTCCTATTACTATTGGTATTCATATTCATGCTGCATACGCGTATGCAAGAGGAGCATAAAATTATATAGTACATACATGCGACTCGACTTTACATCGCATGTATTTATTAGAATTGACAAAATAATTGTATGTAGTACATATTGGAAAATGACGAAAGTCGGTAAATGTGTTCAAGCACTTGCGTGGGTAGCGCAAAAGTAGATGGACGCATGGTTAAGGAGAGCCTAGACATAAGTTTGGTGTGAGTCATGAGGCCTGTTGCATTTTGAGGATGCAAGAGGTCGTCATGGCGACGCCGGAGGAGCGAGCTGTTAGAAGTGTTTAGAACGGAGTTCGAGCGGACGTCTCCACGTGGCTTTCCCCGGTAACAACCTGTCAGTCGCCGCAAATATTGTGCGCAGTATATTGATTTGAACAATCGGTCAAATGATTATTTCGTAGGATAGAAAAAAAATTTCCATTATCAAACGGTTGACGCGACGCCTAAGGTCCGTCTCCTCGTATAGAGAACTTCGTTTCTAATTTTCCCAAGCCCAGGAACTTGACAGTGAATAAAATTAAATTTACAAATAACTGTTTTGTTGAAATTTATTGTAATTTATTAAAATGACAAATGCAATAGTACGATTTTGTCATTCTCTATACAGAGGCAGTTATACTCCGAAAGTCCGCATGTCCGCTTTCAGCGTACAGGCGCAGGTATTAGCCAAATGCCTCATCATCCAATTAGTGGGATCCTTCGTTCACACGCCTAGCACTTAATACTGTGACGCGCATGAATGGATTAACGAGATTCCCATTGTTCCTATTTAGCGAAACTACTGCCAAGGGAATGGGCTTGGAAAAATTAGCGGGGAAAAAAGACCCTGTTGAGCTTGACTCTAGTCGGGCACTGTAATTTGGCATCCTATTTACCACTTGCGTATACGCTTATCAAATAATGCATACGCGACGGAAAACCACATGTGACATCTGCCACGTATAAAACGGGAACATGCGCTCATAACTGTCGTTTGCGTACTTTCTTACGCTTACAAGGAACTAGTGACGTTCGGAGTAAACAGAGTCGCATTAAATCGAAGGAAACAAGTAAATAATCAACTGCATTTATTTAAGTAACTTTTCTACCGATACCTAAGATAAATAACAAAAGGCGCGACAAGTAACGAGAGACGGGAATTAATCAGATCGCTCGGCGATACGAGTAGACGTGATGTACACACAAGTATCTTTTTTAATTTATTATGTTACACGTTCACAGTAAGAGAAAAAAACAATGTCCCTTTCCATTATACTGTCCCTGTGCCAGTATAAGTACAACATGAATGTCCATCGAAAAGAAAAGATGTAAGAGTTCTATCGCTTGCACTCGTCTTTCTGATCATTCCATGTTGTATCAGCACCCGTGTTAAAATGTTCTCGGCATGATAAAACCTTGGCAAAAATTAATACCCGCGAACGATACGCGCGTTCATAGGGCGTACGAGGATCTGGATCACCTCGCGCTTCTCACCGGTTCTTTGGATTCTAATCGCGAAATCCTCTCAGCGATCCTTTCTCGATTGTCGGAGAAGACTCGCGGCTCAAAGTTCCGCCGGGAAAGCATTACCGGTGGGCATTACGATGGCACTTTAACCAGTGATGAAAAAAAATCGTCACGAGGACGATTCGATCGGTGATCGTATATCTCGATCGCGAACGAGTTTTTCCTTTTCCGTTACTTCGCTATCACACTAATAACTTTGGGAGGGGCTTCGATCCGTGAAGAAGTTCTTCAGGATGAAAACCTGCCCCACGGCGATGAGCAGGATGCAGACGGTCTCCATTACCGACCACCAGAGCACTCGCTCATTTAGCTCCTCCGCGCGTTTGCGACCTTGAGCTTCCCGCAGACGATGATGTGTCTGATAGTCCAGGATGCTAATTAGATTTTTGTGCACCTCTTGCGCAGAAGACTCCATCTGCAAAAAGAACCAAGCCGCATTAGCAATCACCAATTTTCATTTACGTGTACTATAAAAGATTCTATCATGGCATATCACCTGAGTCATAACTGTAACATGTTCTCCGAGACCAGGAAGCGGCAGTTCGTCGCCCACTTGGAAATCCATATACACCAGCTTGTGCGAGTATGTAGAAAACTCATTGCTGAAGCAAGCCTTGTAAATTCCTGACATGGTTGGTATAAAGGAGTGTGAATCAAATTGCGTTTTTACTTGACTATAGATAATCTCTTTATTTGGAGCTTCTAAAGTCACATCTACATCATACTGGCCACCTGTAACCACCTGAAAAGTATAAAAGTATACTCGTTACAAACAAGTTACTTTAAAACATGCAAAGTTCTTCTTGCATATAAAGCATCTATAAGTCAATAAAAGAACATCTAAACTAAAAGAAAAGTTGCAGTATCAATAAAAGTACTACTGCTTTTCACTAACAAATGTTTTCTAGAATGGAGCATAGGGCACACATATGTTTTAATTATATTTCTCCTCTTCTCGCTGTAAGATGCGAGTACAAGAACAGCGTGACTAAAACAGACCTATTTATCACACAAAATTTTATATTCTTTGAATACAATTTGAAATAATATTATTCCTATTATCTCTTATGTTGTTAATCGCGTTATTTGCGCCACTTCTCATTCGTCTCATTGAACCTGAAGCTACGCAGGCGAAGGAGGGCGACTGGCGGCGCATACTGCGCTGGAGTATGGCCTCGGATATGTCACGATGCGAGCGATAATAGCAACGTGTTATCGCGACGCGGGCAAATATAGCATTATCGAGGACCAGCGTCCAACGGTTTTACGCACCTGAAACTCCAGCGTAGACGAAACGTTCTTCTCGATCTCCTGGTAAAAACACTCTTTGGCATTGTCGGCTAGCTCGAAGGTTAACTCGACGCCGCCCGTAAGCAGGAGTGCGCCGAGTAGCGAGACGAGCAATAACCAGACCGACCAGCAATCCATTCTTGGTTGGTTTTTCGTTTGTTCGTCGACGACGCTCACGCGGCTGTCGCGTCACTGATCCGCGCACTGCGCGCACATTTAAGACCAGCCTCGAAACTGAAGAAAATTCGGACGAGAACGCGCGACCGTTTTCTACTTCTTTTCCCGACGGCACCCCAACGATCTCTCGCAAACAAGCTATTTTAACGTGGCCGGATGTCGCGATGTCGCGCTCGCGCGCGACGTAGCCACCGTTTCGGCGCGCATGGCGCGCAGCTGCGCCTGCGGAAGTGACTAAAGTGACTACGTTCACGTCAGACCTCATTGCATTGAGTGCGCGCGCGCGAGCGTTTAATTCGCTTTGTTTGGCTTGTCTCTGTCTGCAATGTCGAAGTCGGAATAAATTGACATAAATATATATAATTCAAACAGCAAGCATGAACAAAATCAAGACATAAAGGGATCATAAAGCAAAGGCCGAACTTCCTCGATGTCGGTAATGTCAACATTTCTAATCCTGTTTTCTATGTCATATATCTTTATCTGTCCTTGGGCCGGTATCACAGTTTCCGATTAACATGATTCTCCGATTAAACTCACTCTGCATCTCTTTCTAACTATCCCCCTGGGGTGCGTTCAGATTTCTCATTCTGAGGGTGAGGGTAGGGTGGACCGGGAGTGGGCGGAGCTACTGTCGGGTGGCCTCGGTAGGCTGGAGAATCTGAACGCACCTAGGGGCCGTATGAAGGCGCCACACAAACAAAACGTCTAACAACAAATACCTAACCTTAATGGATCGCCAAGGAATTGTAGCATTGGCTGTAACTATGAGCAATAATTTTTTACAAGAGATAATGGAAAGTGATAGTGACAGCAGTAATGATAGTGATGCCTCTGACGATGAGTTGGATATGCGAATACATTTGCAGTTGCGAGGACCCCAACGTAAACCTGCAAGAATTTTAGATTATATAGAACGTACAATCCCACAATTTCATCATGAACAGTTCAGACAGCATTTTCGCATGACACCTACAACGTACAATCGACTCGAACAGAGATTGGCACCAACTTTGCAAGGAAATATTGGTGTGAAACCTCCCATTCCAGTCAGGAAGCAATTGCTTGCAACCCTTTGGTTGCTGGCTACACCAGATTCCTACAGGTAAGTTTCTCTTAAAATATTTTTTTAAAGAGACAGTGAAAACTATGTAATTACAGGTTTTAAAGTGTATTATGTTGATATGTGATTTACGACCAAGAAAATTAGAACTATGTGAGTATGAAGTATGAACCTTGCCTGTAAATAAATATATTTGTTTCAGGTCTGTAGGGGAAAGATTTGATATGGGCAAAAGCTCACTAAGTGTCAGTTTTATGAGAGTTGTACAAGCCTTGAACGACATCGCTGGAGATGTCGTACAGTGGCCAAGAGGAGACAGATTAGCAACAGTGAAAGAGAAATTTCAGAGGTTGTCAGTGCTACCTGACATAATTGGAGCTGTGGATGGTACTCACATTTCCATAAAGCAGCCACATGTAAGTTTTTTAGTTTAAAATACAATGCAAATATTTATTTTGTTGAGTTTCTCCAATATTCTAATCATAATATGATTTTATGCGTAAAATTTGTTGAGCAGGTTTGAAATTAAAATAAACATTATCTCTGAATACCGGATATGCTTAAACTTGCCATGATTTTTTTTCAGAAAGACTCTCTGTCCTACAAGACGTACAAGAAAAACTATGCTGTTATACTTCAGGCTATATGCGACTCTGAGTTGGTGTTTCTGGATTGCTTTACCGGTTACCCAGGATCTGTCGGTGATATAAGGGTGTTCAGGAATTCTGATCTTTGGTCAGAAGTGCAGAGGGATAGACAGTTATATTTCCCTAACGAGGAATACATCATTGGTGACAAAGCTTACCCTGTCTTGCGTTGGTGTATTTCTGCTTTTCGTGATCGTGGTAATCTTACAGCGGTGAGTACGTACGAATGAGTCCCAGTTACGCACAGAACAAATCGGACACAGCAGGTTAAATTAATCGGACATAATAAGAAACGGACAAATAACGGTTGGAATCGGACACAGGGCCAATCGGACACAATTTCTATCGACGAGGTGAAACGAACTTCGCTTCGTGCGGAAAGTTGTAAACCTATATGTAACTGTACAGTTATAGACCTTGTCAATGATTTAGGGCCGGTTGTTCCAACCTATTGGTAAGCTACCTAGTAGTTAAATCATATATCTATCTTTGTCTAATGTAAAGAATAAACAAAGACATATATATGATTTAACTATTAGGTAGTTTACCAACAGGTTGGAACAATCGACCTTTAAAGCACCGGTCGATATGTGTAGATCTCGATTTGCGTAGAAAATTACAAACCCATGTGAAATTGTGTCCGATTAGCATTGTATCCGATTCTAACCGCTATGGGTTCTTATTGTGTCCGATTCATCAACCTGCTGTGTCCGAATTATTTTGTGCGCAACTGAGATTTCCCGGTACACCGTACGCACATACTTTCTTTGGATCTTCGGTGCTTGTATCTATACAATCATATTAGTTTTTCATTTTTTAGTCTTTCTCACATGGTAAACATTTTTAAATTTTTTTGCTGCATGTCCAAACCATGAAATTATCAGGACATTTTTCTTTGCAGGCTCAAAAAAGATTCAACGACATACTGTCTAAAGTTAGGCAAGTCATTGAACGGGCTTTTGCATTGTTGAAAGGAAGATTTCGGAGGCTGAAGTATCTAGACATGAATAGAACGGACATGATCCCTTTTGTGATAATTGCTTGCACAGTTCTTCACAACATCTGCCTCGAAAAACTTGATGAAAACATAGAAGAATACATCATAGAAGGCCAGGAAAATGAAGTCCATGCTGTTCAAGACCTAGTGGCAGATGAAGATGATGCTGGTGGTGTGGCAAAAAGGAATTATCTCGCAACGCTTGTTTAGTTTAGTATAGTCATGTAACACTTCTAATCATGTATTATTTTGTCAGTAAACAAGGTTTCTTGATGGAAACTAAAGTAATTGAATCAAAGCATAAATATTTGTTATAGAACTGTATTTATTCTCAATCATGTCATTTTACTTAGAAAATATATATCCTTAGAACTTATATATTTAAAATTATATATTACAAAAAATATATATATCCTTAACATAACTCAAAGTGTTTCTCAGTCTTTAATCATTAAATCATACTAAATACCTGAATTGACAACATATGCAAAGAATCTAATAACCCCAATAATACTTGAGGTAGCATCAATCACAAAAAAATGTAACTCCTATATCTTTTGTATGATAATTAATATCCTACATTCTTACTATTAAATCATGTCTAAATTCTTTTATACTTTTAACATAAAAATATAGGAGGTACATAAGAGCTGACAATATTTAAAAGAAATCTTAAAAATATTTGAGGTAAGACCATCCTTAAAAAATCAAACTCTTCTATAATTATATACAATTAATTTCACACAATTATGTGAGTTTGATTTTTTACAACTTAAGAGACAAGTACTTAAACTATTAAAGATTAATATAAAAAAAAAATACTACTAAATAATAATAAGAATAATATTAAGAGTAAATGCAAATTAGGAACAAAACAAAAATTGCACAATAAACGGAAATCATCTCAGACTAGCTCGAGAACTGTATCAAATAACGAAATCATACATTAATTTAATCTTTGGTCATAGACCTTCTTGGTCTCTCTAGTAGCCAACGGAAGTGTCAAGTGCTTCAATAATATGGAACTCCACAATAAAAAATAAGAGAGGAATTAAAGAAAGTAATGCACATTGTCAAAACAGAGAAAAACTATACACCACTTACAACTCCTATAACTTCTCTAGGAGTCGGTTCATTGCACTTTGATAAACCTCAATGGCACGATCCTGTCGCTCCATACGCTCAGTGTGCCTCTTCTGTTGCGCCTCTTCTTTTTTCTTAGATTCCTCTGTTCTTATGGTAAGTAGCCTTTCAATGTTTCTTTCAGTAATACTTTTCTTTTTTTTAGATTTAGGAGTAGAAATACATCCATTTTCACTGTCGCCTTCACTGCTGCCTATGAGTACAGAAGATGCACTTGAACAGTTCTGAGTATCAAATTCATTACGCCTCTTTAGTGTTGAAGCTATGGACACAGGCTTCACAGCTGGCTTATCGCCAAGAACATCATCCATTTCGTTATAAAACTTGCATGTAGCAACTGGAAGACCACTGCCCTTCTCATTCTGATCCTTAGCTTTTACATAGTGTTTTCTGAGGTCCTTAAATTTGTCTTCACATTGCTGTCCGGTATAGTTCCAGAATGGGTTCTCTTTTTTTAACTTGCTAGCTATCATTTCCCAGACTTTTTTGTTAGTAATGGTAGTGCTCTTGAAATAGCTCTCATGTCCTTTCCATTCGTCAATGAGAGTTTTAACGGCATAATCATCCTTCCATGACGCTGCACCTGTGGCAAAAAAAAGAATTGGTAATGAATAAAGCAGACAAAGTGCATAAGAAGAAAAAAATTACAATATAAAAAAATGCGTATGTTTACCTTTCTTGCTAGAGATGTTAACTGTTGACTTTTTATTTTCTTCAGAATTTACAACAGGCTGTTCATCGAACAACAGTTCTGTTTCTGGCACTGAAGTCTCACCTGTTTACCAATAAATATATTATTTGAGAAATAATTAAGTTATTAAATCAGAAAATAATTAAAAACAACTAGTTGTATTTCTTATATCGATCCAGCTGGCCAAGTTTATTAATATTCAATTCACTATTTAATTAAAATTTATTATTTAATATATTAATTGAATATCAATAAACTTGGCCAGCTGGGTCGCATAAGAAATACAACTAATATATTATGTATCTTTAAAGATTCGTCGAATAAAATAGTCTCACATACAATATTTAGTAAAACAGAAGTTACTAAAACCAATAACTTGCCTGAGGAATTTATTTCAACACGCAGATTGAAAGATGCTAGATTTTCAGGTGTTAAATCAAGGTACACCGGACAATTATCTGTTGAAATAAAAGAAAAATAAATCATTTGAAGATTGACAAAGAATTGCATAAGTCCACCGTACAAGCTACGTTACGTTAAGTACGTAACGAATTTCTTTGTACGTTGACATAAACTTGGACTTATGTCGAATGTGGCCCAGATGAAGAAACCATTCACCATAACCTCCTGTTGTTCAGAACGTTAATAAAATCACATCAGTAAATAACTTACCATCATCGTTCCATACGACCAGTTTATTATTCTCAATAAGTGGAGAACCATTCTCCGTGACCAGGAGCTTACGATTCATATTGTAAAATTAAGCACCCTTCCCCTCACTTCAGAGTTCAGTTTGCTATTCGCGCACTTTTCTTTCGACGGCAAAATCTACCCGCCGGCACCCTGTGTCAGAGACAGAGTGCTTTCTCCCCTCACCCGGGTGTGTTGGCGAGGAATCTGAACGATACACTCGGACGCCACCTGGGTGAAATAGAAAGAATCTGAACGGCGCTTGGGTGGCTTGGGGCACCCGGGTGGAGAATCTGAACGCACCCCTAGAAAGAGACGAAGAGTGAGTTTAATCGGAGAATCTAGGGAGAATCACGTTAATCGGAGACTGTGATACCGGCCCCTCGTCTAACGAGAGGCATCTGTCCTTGTTTCGATTGCTGCGTCATCTCTCGCTACACGCAATATCAACCCGAATGTGCTTTTGCACATATAAAAGTTTATTTAAACTAATCTTTTTTTAATTAAAGTAATTTAAATCGACCTGACTGGCAATATATATAACGTCTTTCCGATATGAACATTGAAAAACTGTGAGCCAACTTGGTTTGTCGGATTCACACAGCACTTTTTTCAGATCAATATCGAGACATTATTAATTTTGACCATAATTTTGGTCCGTTAATGTAATTTCTAAATTAAATAGTTTTTAATTTTATTGCGAAAAATATTACCCCAGCCAGGGTTTGAACCTGGAACCTCCCGTATACCGTGCGGGTGTCGTACCAATTCGACCACTGGGGCTGTGGTAATATTTATCGCAATAACAACTGTAAGATGGAGCACCGATTACTAGGTCGACGGTGTATAATAAACAGAATAATAAATTTCTTTCGCCAGTACATAGAATAACGATTAAAGTAATTTAAATCGACCTGACTGGCAATATATATAACGTCTTTCCGATATGAACATTGAAAAATTACTTTAATTGTTATTCTATATACTGGCGAAAGAAATTTATTATTCTGTTTATTATACACCGTCGACCTAGTAATCGGTGCTCCATCTTACAGTTGTTATTGCGATAAATATTACCACAGCCCCAGTGGTCGAATTGGTACGACACCCGCACGGTATACGGGAGGTTCCAGGTTCAAACCCTGGCTGGGGTAATATTTTTCGCAATAAAATTAAAAACTATTTAATTTAGATTAAAGGAAAAGAGGCAGTAAGAGCCGGCGCGGTAAATAGGGCGCAAGTTATATATATTTTTCTTATCGTCAATACATAAAAAAGTGCGTTCTGAGACAGATAGATCTCCTGATGTGCAACCTGAAGAAGCGGCGTCCTTTTTCACGATACCGTACATTCCGCATATTAACGACCAATATAAAAACATCTTAAAAAATCACAAGTTGAGGCTATCATATTATAGCCTGAATAAAATGCAGAATTGTATTAAAACACATAAGGACGCCCTTCCGAAATTTGCACATAGCAACGTAGTATATAAGATTAACTGTAGGGACTGTGATGCTTCTTACGTGGGTCAGACCGGTAGGCAACTACAAACCAGAATTAAAGAACATCAGGCCCACATAAGAAGGAACACAACCAGTCGCTCGGTAATCACAGAGCATAGATTAGAGTCTGGTCATGATTTCGAGTGGAATGCGGTGGAAATTTTGGACAGCGAACCATATATCAATAAACGGTTAATATCTGAAATGATATGTATAAAAAGACAGAAGAATGGTCTGAATATGCAGACGGACACCGAGGATTTACCCGAAAACTATCTCGATGTAATCGAGGGACTTCCAAAAATTTGAGAGCCCCTCGTTTCACGCTTTATTTATTATATTATTGTGAATTTGTATTATACATATATTACCGTATTACAAGGTCTTTGACTGACATCACCGTTATTTGTTTTGCAACGAATATTCTTATACATCGATCTCTCAACTGACATTACCGCTATTTGTTTGTTACCGAATTCTTATACATCGATCTTTTAACCTCGAGACAAGCGAAACATATTAGATCGGTCATTACCTCTTGAAACATTGTCGAGACAGTTTGCGTCCGTTATCTGTGCGCTGTACCGTTCTACGATCAAGTATTATCTCTCGAAACAATGCCAAGATAACTTGCGTCTGTTGTCTACCGTTTTGTGCGCTATACCGTTCACGATTTCATTGTAAGTAACTTCAGTTTTATATCGATGTAAACCGTGAATCAGTGTGTCGCTCCGTATGTACGCAGGTATCGCGCAACATATAATGAAGTACCAAATGCATCAGCATAGTCCTCCTAGCCTTCCAACTGGGGAGAGACTCAAGGTTGCTTGCCTATGGAGTAGCGCACACACACCGGAATGACCGCATGGAAAAAGGAACGTGCAACGTGCGAGTATACAATAGCCCAATGACCGCGTTACAATATAGTTTTTAATTTTACACGTTTTTAATTTATTGCGCTGAAGATGACCACAAAAAATGGTCGAAACGTTCGCGAATTTTTTATTTTATTTTTTATGTATTGACGATAAGAAAAATATATATAACTTGCGCCCTATTTACCGCGCCGGCTCTTACTGCCTCTTTTCCTTTAATCGATTTAATCACGAGAGCCTTATAATTTTTAATTCTTATTTAATTTAGAAATTACATTAACGGACCAAAATTATGGTCAAAATTAATAATGTCTCGATATTGATCTGAAAAAAGTGCTGTGTGAATCCGACAAACCAAGTTGGCTCACAGTTTTTCAATGTTCATATCGGAAAGACGTTATATATATTGCCAGTCAGGTCGATTTAAATTACTTTAATTGTTATTCTATATACTGGCGAAAGAAATTTATTATTCTAATCTTTTTTTCTAGGCGTTGAATCTTAGTTCTATTTACACAATATTGTTCCTACATGTTGTCCCTAGGTCATGCCGGTCTAATTTTGTGGATATTGATTGTGGAATTTTTGTACAGAGCAAATATTGTTGTCACGTTTACCAAAAATTTACAAAAATATTAATTTTTTTTTGTTTTCGATATAAATTTGACCCCCATGACCTAGATTTTGATGCGTACTTTAATTCTAGACAAGAAATTTGCATTTCTATAAAGCCAATTAAAAGATTAGTGCTAAAAAAAAGCCGGTATTACAGACGGCTTTAGGATCCCCTTAACTCCTTGATAAGCACAATTCTGTCAAAATATGCGATGACAGTCGCTCACGAATTGTAAGCGCATCAAGAAAACCAATCGGCATCGCGAAAAAGTGACAATAAACTTCACTATACTATTACGAATAGTAGAATTTGTGTGTACATCTCCTTAGAGCTTTAATGCATGTACACGCAAGTATTTTAACAACAGTATTTTAAAAAGTTCGGGTACTACTATTACAATAACATCCTCGAGACCAAATCAAGTAAAAAAAATCCTGTATTACTTTTTCCTCCGACAATCGAGATATCATAAGCTATATAAATATTGAAGAAGTTATCAAGTTCCTCGAATATCTAAAAAAGTATTAGACAAATAAAAAAAATATTTTAGACAAAAGTTGTTGAAATTAATTAGTAGAAAAAGATGATACAATAAAAATAGGGGTTTTTATTTAAAAATTTTTGATTGATTTTTTTTTATAAGATTTAACGCTTTTTAACAACTGACTTGGTTCGTTTTCGCCATCCAACGAAGAATAAATCATGGATATTCACATATATACAATTTTACATTTTAATAGTCGAATGCTCTCATGTAAGATGTGACTCCGGATGGCTTTGTCATTTACCATCGAGAAAAATTCCCGGCGCGTAGGGGAGACCGGGGCTAACTCGACACCGGGGCAAACTTGACACTAGGCTTTTTGCCAATTTAAATCTATCGTAGAAACTTGCCTTTCCTACTGTAAATGCGTCTTTATGTGCCAGTATTATCTTATCAACGGAGTTTGGTAACATTCTGAGTTATAGTGTAATTTTTAACGCGACATAAGCGTTTTTGATAGTGAAAAGTAATTTTTCTGATCTCTCGAAAATGGTCTACTCTTTCATCGAGCTTTCAGGCAAAACTAAGCGACATACAGCAAAATTTCCTTAAGCAATTTTGTACCTGAAGGAACGCTCTAAATGTGTACCATTAAATTTGCTTGAAAATTTTAATTAATTGTTGAAAATTGCCTTTGAAAAAATTGTGTCGAGTTAGCCCCGGTCTCCCCTACTTTTTTACTTTTTTACTTTTAATTTATTGCGCGACTCTATGTAATTATATAATTTTTATCGGCTGAAGAAAACACTGGTGTGTTCGAAACGTCCCCGTCGTATATACAATATGTATGTATTATTAAATGTACTTTTAATTTGACATCTACTGTTGTGCTCGATTGTTAGCCTTTATTCCTATTTTAAAAAATTTAACTTGAGCCCTACTGCCCAAGCAGCAGACAGTGTTTTTTAAATGTTTTTAAAATATTTATTTTTCATTAATTATACATTGTGTACAATTCATTGTAAAAATAATATTTATTTAATGTTTATTAAATATTTTTATTTTACATTGATTATTTATTTGAAAGTGATTTAGAAAAAATTTTTAGTTTATTTGACGTTTATTTAATATTTCTTTTACATTAATAATTTATTTGCAATAATAATTTTTAAAAACATTTATTTAACATTTATTTGATATTAATTTAATATTTATTTTACGTTAATTATTTATTTGCAATAATAATATAAAAAAAATATTTATTTAATATTTATCTAATATATATTTATATTTAATTTTTACTTTAAATATTATTTTATATTAATTATTTAATTGTAAGAAATGTTTTAATCGAATTTTTCTGTTGTTGTTTTACTTTATAAATTATGTGCTGTTCCGTAAAAAATTTCCGGCGCCATAGGACCCATAAGATTTTTTATATCACACGTGCGTGGAAAGTGGCCCATTACGCGTGCGCCATCTGTGCGACAAATAGCCAATTCCCCACGCGAGAAATTCCCCATTTAAACCCGTGCAGGAATGAAATATTTCCGCACGCAACTTGTTACACAAATAACTATTACCACTTTAAAGATATGTTGTAGACAAGTACAGGTAAGAAGGAAGCGTCAGAGTCAGAGGATCGTCACTTGTCCATTCGATCATCAAAGTCAAGCAACGTGAGCGGGGTACTCTACTCGGATGGGTGACCAGAGAGCAATTTTTTCAGATGGACGCGCGGTTGTACGCACACGTAATATATTGTTACGCCCGTGCTGTTCGCCTGTACCGTGCGCTCATGTGGGTCGCCCCGTAGCGAGAAGTTGCGGGTCGCCTTAGCGACGGTTGATTATTTATAATTACGCTTGTCAGATTTGGCTCTAAACTTCGTATCTTACGGACGTGACTCGTTGTATCTAAGCAATAAATCCGTTCTTTATAATAATAGAAAGTTCCTTTATTCCCGGTGACGGGGAAGCGCGGCGCGTTCGGGAGTGTGGTGATAGTGTGAGTGTGACAAACGCGCGGCGAGTGTAACATTTTTGGGGGCTTGTCCGGGATCGGACGAGCGAGAGATACGATACGAGCGACGAGCGACGATACGACGGTCATGTCCAGCACAAGGAAGCGGCTGAGGGAAGCGACTCCGTAGTCGGGCGCTACGGAGCGTCGGTGGAAGTTGTGACTCTCCAGGCCGTCATACAAGAGATCCGCCAGATGCGCGAGGAACACGCACGTAGGGAGCGCGATTATGCGGAGACGTTCCGCCGCCAGGAGGAGGAGCTCTGCCGTCTCCGCGGGATTATCTCCAACACAGAGCTAAGTCCTTCTATTAATAGAGCGTCCGGGGACTCGAAGGCGCGAGATGCGAGCGGCGCGGAAACGCGAAATGCGTACACGGGAGAGAGAGCCACGGTCGCGAGAGCCGCGGTCGCGAGCGGCGCGGAGGTACGGTCGGTGCGCGTGGGTGAAAGTGTCGCGGTCGCGAGTGAGCTTGGATACAAGCTGAAACCCGACACGTATGACGGAACCGTCTCATTGCACGAATATTTCTCGCAATTAAATTTAATCGCGCGGGCGAATAATTGGGATGACGCTACCAAAACGATCGCGTTGGCTTCGAGCCTGAGGGGGAAAGCGCGCTCAGTTTCAGAGATGGTTGAGGACGTCGAACGACTGGATTTCGCTGAGCTCAAAGCAAAGCTTGAGCTGCGTTTCGGGGAGGGACGACAATCGCAGAATAGCTATGTCGCGTTCACGAATCGTAAGCAGAAATTTGGGGAAGATTTGGCTACTCTTGGTTCCGAAATCGACAGACTAAGGTAAATGCACCTATTTGCGTCCATGTAAGAGTTATAGCAGAATAAAAGACCAATAAACGAGTATAATCTAATCCAATTTGATTAAAAATCATTACTGATTGAAAAATATATATTTCTTTATGGAAAAAAGCTTTTGTTTTGACAAATTGCTACATATTGCACCGGAAAATTCTAAAATTACGCGAAGGTATCATTGTACGTCGTTGCGTCCGCCTGATTAGTTTTCGAACGCATTCGCGTCCATTGCGTTGCCCCCTTTGCGTCAGGACGCAAACTAGTAGGACGATTTGACTGCACTATTTTGCGTCCGTCATGGTTATGGATAAAACGAATATGTATTGGATGTTTTCGGTCGCAAATAGAAACAGAATGTGTAGGGCCCCCATTTGCGTCCGCTCTTCAGAGGTTATGGTGGACTTGAATTATTCTGATAAAACTTATATTATACTTTATAGGTTGTGCCGCAGAAAAAAACAGTGCACATCGAAAAAGTTATATTTTTTGCATCATTCACGACAATTTTTAGCATGAATATACTGACGATTCAATTACTTTGAATATTCGAAGCAACCAGACGCACGCATGAACATTAGGATGTTGTTGCGCTGCTTTGCTACTATTGTGTGAAATTAATAATTTACTGACCTTTCGTGTGATGAAATCACACGTTTTGAGTAGCTTGTGGAGCTGGATTGCTTAAAACACTTGGATTTACCTCGTAATTATTTCTCAGGATCCACAACAACGACAAAAATGACAGTCACTTTCACCGTCCGATTTACTAAGAATTTGCCCTCAGCGCACGCGTATACACAGATGGTCACTCACGGCGCGCACTATGAACATTGAAACCGTGTTATATTTTTTTAATTTCAATGAAACACATTTTAAAATAGACGCAATTATAGAATATTGTCTATAGAGTGGAATAAATATTCTTCATGAATCAATAAGTGTGGATATTAATTGATTTTATTATTTTTTAATCAGATTCGGACGCAAATAGGTGCACGGACGCAAATAGGTGCATTTACCTTATCGCGCCTGGCGTACCCCGAGTGCCCGTGTGAGTTACGCGATAAGATCGCTTGCGCTCAATTTGTTACTGCCGTCTCGGATAGTTTCATTAAACGAGCGCTTCAGATGGAAGGTATTACCTCTCTGAATGCAGCCGTCGAAAGAGCTAAAGCACTTAGAATCATTCGGGGAGACAATTATAGAGAGAATTTTAATAGAAATTTTGAGAAAAAGGGAGTCGAATATGCGGGTGATAATGAAAAACGTGCTGAAGAAAAGAAAAGTGTAGAGAAAGAGAAAGAGAAAGCGGGGAAGGGCCCGAAGGGAAATTGGCATGGCAGCAAATTTGGCGCCAGCCGCGGCGAATGTTGGACCTGTGGCAAGACCGGACATTTCCAGTCTGAATGCCCTGAGGAAGGGAAAAACGCGATCTAGTCAAACTTTGCGGGGTGGGTTTGGCTCGAATTAACGATACCCCGATTATTACTGATAAAAATGTTGTTCTGAATATTAATAAAGAAAATGTTTTTGAAGAAAGTAGAATTAAGCCGAGTTTCAATTATTTCTGTTATCAGGGAAAGATTAACGGAAAGGAATGTTCTTTTAAGGTAGATACGGGCTCCGACGTTTCAATTGTGAATAAGAAATTTGTGGATGAAGGAAAGAGGAAGTTTCGAGTTGAGGACATAAATTTGAGATATCCTACTGGAGAGAAAGTTTTAGTAGAATTTGAAATTGAAGCTAGAGTGGAAATAGGTAGTTTTTCAATTGAATTCTCTTTGCTTGTTGCTGATATTAATGACGATTGCCTTTTAGGCGTAGATTTTCTGAAAAGAGTAAATTTAGAGGAAATTTTTGATCTTGCTTTTCAATCCACAAATCCGGAAATACAGTTGGCTCGAATAGAGAATGTTCCTAATAAAGTCCCTATCTCCTTAAGGGAACTCTTCGATAATAATTCTCGGAATCTCGATTTATCGCAGAAGGAACTTTTTACTGAATTTCTTAGGAAATTTCATAATGTGTTTTCCAAAAATATTATTGCGGGAAATTGTAATATTGTTGAACATGTTATAAATGTGCAAGGCTCTCTCCCAAAAAAACAGGTACCTCGACGAATTCCTTTTCAAATGAGAGGGGAGGTGAATAAGGTTATTGAGGAAATGAGGGCTTGCGGAGTAATTGAGGAATCAAATAGCCCTTGGACTTCTCCTGTTGTACTAATACGGAAAAAGAACGGAACAATAAGATTTAGCGTGGATTTCCGTTTTGTAAACGCTTTGACTGAGAAAGACTCATATCCCCTCCCCAGAATCGACGATATTTTTGATCAACTTGCAGGTAACGTTTGGTTCTGTACTTTGGATCTAAAAAGTGGTTATTGGCAGATTAAAATTCGTACTGAGGATAGGGAAAAACGGCTTTTTCATTCGGCAGGGGGCTTTGGCAGTTTACGGTGATGCCTTTCGGATTATGTAACGCCCCGGCGACTTTTAAACGCCTAATGGAAAAAGTTTTACGTGGTTTACTTTTTAAAATTTGTTTGGTTTACTTAGATGATATAATAATTTTTGGAAAAACTTTCGAAGAAATGTTGGCTAATTTAGAAAAGTATTTCTACGTTTACAAGAGGCAAATTTAAAAATAAATTCTAAGAAGTGCGTATTGTTTAGTAAAAAAGTGAAATATTTGGGGCATGTAATTTCGGCGGAAGGCATCTCTACTGACCCTGAGAAGGTTGCTGCCGTTGAGGGGTGGCCGGTTCCTCACACGAAAACTCAATTGAGAAGTTTTCTTGGATTTTGTTCTTATTATCGGAAATTCATTAAAGGTTTTTCTTCGATAGCTAAACCTTTATATGAGTTAACGGGGAATCGGATGAAATTTATTTGGGAAGAGAAATATCAAAACTCTTTTGATGAATTGAAGCGGACGTTGTCCTCTCCTCCGGTGCTTTTTTTCCAAAGGGGGAGGGGGAGTTTATTTTAGATACAGACGCTTCCAATATAGGAATTGGCGCGGTTTTATCACAAAAGCAGGAAGGAGAAGAGAGGATCATTGCATATTTTAGTCGAGTCTTTAATAAAGCCGAGCGGAATTATTGCGTGACTCGTCGTGAGTTTTTGGCAATTGTAGATTCTATTAAGTTCTTTCGGCATTACCTTTTGGGACGAAAATTTTTGATCCGTACGGATCATGTTTCGTTGCGTTGGCTTATGTTGTTCAGGGATTTAGATGGACAGTTGGCCCGTTGGTTGGAGAGACTTCAGCAATACTAATTTGTTATTATCTACAGGAAAGGACTTTCTCACAAGAATGCTGACGGACTGTCGAGACGGTCATGTGAATTATTCGGCTGTGAGTATTGTGCCAAAGTGGAGAGGAAAGACTCTGCAACTATGGAGAAAGAAATCGCTCGCATTGAGTTAATTAAAGGAAGTCCGATAAACTGGCGTCTGGATAACAAAGGGCAGACCCAAGTATTTCAGTTATACTCCAAGGCAAGGAGGCTGGAGTTCGTCCACCACGCTCTGTGTTAACTTTGGAAGATGTCTCTGCGCAAATCTATTGGTCATATTGGGATGCTCTAGTCCTGAAAGAGGGAATACTCTTTAAAAAATGGGAAGCTTCGAACCTTAAATCGAGTTTTTTGCAACTAGTAGTTCCTCGGAAATTCACTAAGGAAATTCTTGAAGAATTGCACGATTTTCCTTCTGGAGGTCATTTCAGAGTAAATGAAACTCTGGGGAAGGTTCGGAAATGTTATTTTTGGGCAACCTGCAAGCAGGACGTAGAAGACTGGTGCAGAACTTGTAAGGTTTACGTTGCCAGAAAGGGCCCCTCGGGGAAAGGGAAATCTCCCCTTCAGATTTATAATGTTGGGGCACCCTTAGAGAAAGTACAGATTGACATCCTAGGCCCTCTTCCATCGACGAAATCCGGAAACAGATTCCTTTTCGTTCTAGTGGATTGTTTTACAAAATGGGTGGAAGCTTTTCCCTTGAAGAACATGAGAGCAAGAACAGTAGCAGAAATTTTCGTAAATCAGTTTGTTTCCAGACATGGTGTGCCCACAGAGGTTCATACTGACCAAGGCAGGAACTTTGAGTCGAAACTTTTCTCGGAGTTGATGGAACTTTTTGGAATTAAGAAAACGAGGACTACTGCTTTTCATCCGCAGTCTGACGGGCAAGTTGAACGTCAACATCAAACTATAACCAACTATCTAGCGAAATATGTCTCTGAGAATCAGAAAGACTGGGATAAATGGATCCCCATGTTTCTCTTGGCATATAGATCCTCGAAACATGAAACAACCGGAGTAACCCCCTCTGAATTATATTTTGCTCGAGATCTCAGATTACCATCAGATCTGTTACGGGGAAGTCCTTTAAAATTCCCTAAAGGGGAGTCACCATTGGTTGGAAATTTTGTAAGGAATTTAAGAGAAAAACTGGAGGAAATTCATTCCACTGCGCGGAAGCAAATGAATTTAAGATCTTCTCGTATGAAGGCTCGATATGATCGCGAAGTTAGACAAGTTCTTTTTCAGGTGGGGCAGAGAGTTTGGTTTTTCAATCCCCGAAGGTTTAGAGGGGAGGCTCAAAAATTGCAAAGCAGTTGGGAAGGTCCTTATTTGATAATAAAGAAGCTTAGTGATGTAGTATATTGTATCCGTAAATCACCTCGTCATAAGAGTAAAGTGGTACATTCCGATAGATTAGCTATTTATTCTGAAAGGAAGTTGGGTTGAAGAGTTAGTGTAGGTCGGAGCCTTAAAGAGAATGTGTGACAATGTCTGGAATTTTAGATGTATTTAAATGGAGTCTTAAATGTTCTTAATTAAGGAATAAAGAATGAGTTTTGTTTTAATTTTGCTGTTTAATGTTTTGTTCCCTGTTACTGTACGTAATGTTTGTTTTCCCAGAGGAAGTTGGCGGTACGTGAGAAGATAAGGAGGTACTGCGGCAGAACATCGGCCGAAGACTTCTCAGGAAAATTCTGTTTTTTTTTTTTAAAGAAGACTGCCTCGCCCACGGTTTTTTTGAATTGTGGTTTTTCCGTAGGACGTAGAGCGAATGCTGAGGCAGGGACTTGGGGAGCCCTGCGGGGCGTTGGGTCCACATAAGTTTCCCCCCACCCTTGTCCGAAGATTCGGTGGCGACGTAGGAAGCCGGCAGCGAAAGAAACGGCGCGAAAGAAGCGGAGCTTACGAGGTCGCCTCTATCGGAGGAGGGAGCCTGGCCAGCTCTCTCCCGAAGAGACTTGGACGGGATCTTGACGTGCGGCTACCGGGGGCCAAGAGGAATAGGGCCCGGTAACTTGGAGCAGCAGCTCGAGGAGGGCAAGTGAACTATTCGGCGCCCTGGGGCTCACAAGGTAAAGAAGTTGGACCGCAAGAGACTACCCTCCCGGATTGTCGGGGCGACAATCTTGGAAGAGGGGGGTAGTGTTACGCCCGTACTGTTCGCCTGTGCCGTGCGCTCATGTGAGTCGCCCCGTAGCGAGAAGTTGCCTTAGCGACGGTTGATTGTTTATAATTACGCTTGTCAGATTTGGCTCTGAACTTCGTATCTTACGGACGTGACTCGTTGTATCTAAGCAATGAATCCGTTCTTTATAATAATAGAGAGTTCCTTTATTCCCGGTGACGGGGAAGCGCGGCGCGTTCGGGAGTGTGGTGATAGTGTGAGTGTGACGAACGCGCGGCGAGTGTAACAATATAAAAAAAACAGTTAAAAAAGCGGTTCTTAGATTTAAAAAAAAAAAGAAGGGGCTGTGGGCAGTTTCGGGTTTGGGCGGTTGGCTACATTGTCTGGTTCGTACACACGCAATCGAACCAGTGGCCACTTCTATGAAGTTGGCCGGACAACTTCAACGTATCGAACTTTCATTAATTGGGATCGATTGGTGGTCGTTTGGTGGTCTTTGGTAGTCTAGTCCGATCGTTTGATGGTTAGTCGTTTTCCTGTAAAATAAAAATGAAATTTTCGGTGTGAAGTTAGCCGGACAATTTTTATTTTTCAACCAATTTAACTTTTTTATAGCTTTTTTTATAGCTCATTCGACGCGGAATTGTTTGGTGGTCACGAATATTATCATAAAAACGTTTGGTGGTCAACCGTTTTCCCAGAAAATAGAAAAAACTGTATGCGCATAATGCCGGACATATCACCTCTGTGCCACTAGTCGGAACAATATTGTATTTATCACCCAAATTGACTTTGATAGGGCTCAATCGACGCGGAATCGTTTGGTGGTCACAAATATCGTAATTAAAACTTTTGGGGGTCAATGGTTTTCCTAAGAAATAGAAAAAACCGTACTCTCACGCCATTGGTCGCATGACTCCATGACGTTAGCTCGGTAATTTGATGGATTACGATATTCGTGACCACCAAACGATTCCGCGTCGATTGAGCCCTATCAAAGTCAATTTGGGTGATAAATACAATATTGTTCCGACTAGTGGCACAGAGGTGATATGTCCGGCATTATGCGCATACAGTTTTTTCTATTTTCTGAGAAAACGGTTGACCACCAAACGTTTTTATGATGATATTCGTGACCACCAAACGATTCCGCGTCGAATGAGCTATAAAAAAGTTAAATTGGTTGAAAAATAAAAATTGTCCGGTTAACTTCACACCGGAAAATTTATTTTTATTTTATAGGAAAACGACTAACCACCAAACGATCGGACTAGACTACCAAAGACCACCAAACAACCACCAATCGATTCCAATTAATGAAAGTTCGATACGTTGAAGTTGTCCGGCCAACTTCATAGAGGTCCAGGACAGATATATGATACAGATATCTCGTTAGGCATTTTTTTCAATTATTATTAATTATTTTACAATCCCACCCTTCATTAGTACCTAAACTTTACTCCTGTAAAAGGATTTTGCGATCTATGAAGCCGTTTCAAAGAACGAGCTTTAACAGATATGTGGTACAGATATCTCATCGTTAGGCATTTTTACATTTTTTTCAATTATTACTAATTATTTTACAATCCCACCCTTTATTAGTACCTAAACTTTACTCCTGTAAAAGGATTTTGCGATTTATGAAGCCGTTTCAAAGAACGAGCTTTGACAGATATGCGGGGCCCGATTTTCTATCTACAAACGTATGCGTAAACACTGCTCTAACAGAAAAGCTGCAAACTTATTGGCTAAAAACTGTGCGACAACCAATCAATTTGCAGCCTTTCTGTTAGAGTAGTGTTTGCGCATATGTTTCTCGTTAGAGAATCGGGCCCATGTGGTACAGATATCTCGTTAGACATTTTTACATTTTTTTCAATTATTACTAATTATTTTACATTCCCACCCTTTATTAGTACCTAAACTTTATTCCTGTAAAAGGATTTTGCGATCTATGAAGCCGTTTCAAAGAACGAGTTTTGACAGATATGTCGTACAGATGCCTCGTTAGACAAGGACAGATATCTCTCGTATTATTATTCCTTTCTCTATGTATGTAATTTGCATGCACCCATTTATTCCTCTCTCTCTCTCTCTCTCTCTCTCTCTCTCTCTCTCTCTCTCTCTCTCTCTCTCTCTCTCTCTCTCTCTCTCTCTCTCTCTCTCTCTCTCTCTCTCTCTCTCTCTCTCTCTCTCTCTCTCATATATAATATCGCCCGAAGATCAGGTTCTGTTCTCGATTTTCATATTTATAAGCAGTACAGGAACAGTCTCACGGTAGAAATGAGGAAGGCTAGAGAGCACTTCAACATGACCAGATTAACCGCGATTTCCAATCCATCCAAGCTATGGCGCGAACTCACTAATCTTGGCCTAATCGAATCACCTTTATCCTCACCGCTGAATTACTTCTCACGCGATACTCTCAATGCTCACTACGCATCCATCTCAAACTGCTTTCCTTCCTGTACTCAATCTCAATTTTCTGACATCATTTCATCCATAGAGCCTAACAATCCTACTTTCAGTTTTTCTCAAATAACCGCTGATGATCTATGCTCTCTTGTCTCCTCATCTTCTGTTTCTCTTGCTTCAGGTTGCGATCACCTTCCACTGCATGCTATCGCATTGGCCCTGCCACACGTGAGTAATTTACTCACTTCATTCTTCAATAGTTGTCTCAGACTTAGTTACTTCCCGTCGTTGTGGAAGCGTGCCATTCTACGCCCACTGTCTAAAATTAAATCTCCTGCCTCTCCTTCCGACACGAGGCCCATAGCCAACCTATGCGAGCTCTCCAAGGTGTTCGAAAAGATTCTACATCGCCAGATTACCGATTTCATTGAATCTCATCATATTCTAGACAGTCGACAATCCGGCTACCGCAAGTGTTTTTCTACTCAGTCTGCCCTTCTGCGATTATTCCACGACATCAAGTATGGCGTTGATGTAGGCGAAGTGTTGATCCTTGTCCTATTTGATTTCAGCAAAGCTTTCGACACTGTCTCCCATCATTTGCTTCTTACCAAACTTAGGAAACTAGGCTTTTCTGATCAAGCTTTGAAACTAATTTTTTCGTACCTCACCGGTCGTCTTCAAGCAGTTGTGGATTTGGAGGGCGTCTTCTCAGAATGGCTATCTGTCACTGCTGGCGTCCCGCAGGGATCTGTCCTTGGACCGCTCCTTTTCTCTCTCTTCATCAATGATATCGGCGCGTTTCTAAGGTTCACAGAACATTTGATATTTGCCGATGATACGCAAATTTATCGCAGGTGCCTCTTAAGTCAATTAAATGCCGGGCTGCAATTTGTGGCGCATGATGTGAATGTTGTCTCTGAATTTGCAGCTGCAAATGGACTGACTCTCAATCTCAACAAATCCAAGGTATTAATATTTGGAAGCAAAGGTTATATCAAACAACTCAACCTCAATGACCTTCCTCTTATTTCCGTTGGTGGTATTTCGATTCCCTACGTTACCGAAGCGCGAAATCTGGGCGTCATTATGAGATCTGATCTATCTTGGGATAGCCATGTCTCCCATATCTCCAAAAGAGTCCACTTTACGCTAAACAAGCTCAAGTTTCACAAAAACTCCTTATCTCGTCAACTTCGTGTGAAACTTGTGACCGCACTCATCTGGCCTTTGCTGGATTACTGTTCTCTTGTGTACAATGATGTCACTGACGAGCTTGACACTAGATTGCAAAGGCTTATAAACTGTGCGATTCGCTTCATATTCAATTTAAGACGCGACGAACATATCACGCCTTTTCGTCACCAACTGGGATGGTTGTCCGTAAAGAACAGACGACTCTATTTCTTGGGAATCGAGATGTATAAGATATCCCGCGGCATATCTCCAGGTTACCTTTCCGACATTTTCATCAAACCCGATTCCTTGATCAGACGTTCGTCACGCCTGGTAGTGGTGCATGCATTTCAAATTCCCACCCATAGGACGGAAACATATCATAGATCTTTCTATCTCGCGGGTATCTATTTGTGGAACTCGCTTCCTTCAGAGATTGTGTCCTCATCGACTATCATTGAATTCAAACGAAAGCTCCACAACCACATCTTTTCCCTTGAGTCTGGTTCTGTGCCTGCTTCCACTCTGAGGCATTCAAGCGTTTGAACACAGGTCATATTTAATCTAGTCGCCTTAGTCAGTAATTTAGTTTTAAGCTACTTCATTATACATTTTGCGTTAATTTTGCCAATATTTGAGCATAATCCTTATCCAATCTAGTCGCCTCACGTAGTTAGTCACTCTAGTTGTCATTTCATTATAATTTTGCGATTTTGTTTCTTTCGTCTGCGAGATTGGTGCACACACCGTCACCATTATCATGTCATTTTCGATATTTTTGTTCACCGTTATTATGTTATTTTTTGATATTTTTAATGTTATTGCCATGTACACGGCGGCCTTGTGTTGCCATGTACACGGCGTTCTTTTGTACATTTTTTTATTTGCCTAAAGTCCTGACTATGGCATAAATAAATATCTATCTATCTATCTATCTCTCTCTCTCTCTCTCTCTATCTCTTTCTCTCTTTCTCTCTCCCTCTCCCTCTTTCCCTGTCTCATTGCTGTCCCTCTCTCTCTTAATACACTGGGTAGCATACATTTAGTATGGTAAAATCAGGATTTTTTGGAATTCTAGGGTATATTTGAAGAAAGAAAAACGGTAATGTTATTTAGGACAAAAAACTCTCTATTTATTATTTCGTTGATAAAATGTTGGGAAATATATAAACGAAAATACATATATAAATGAAATATGTTATTTTTTTTATTGTTACTGTCTCGAAAGTAAATAATATTATATATAAAACCGTAATGCAATTGAACATACATATTCATGCACACGCATACGCAATCGCACATACATACGCATACGCACATAAATATATTATTTCTATTATTTTTTCTGTGGGCCCCAGGCCCCGTCCACGATGACGATATCACGGACATGGGACTTCTCCAGGATCATGCTCCTATTACTTTGTACTAACAATAAGAATAATTTTGCATAAATTTTTATTTTGTGCCTTTATATCATATGTATTTTTCAAGCAAAGTGCATTTGCAGAATTTATGCGATGGAAGATGTACACACACACACACACACGCACGCACGCACGCACGCACGCACGCACGCACGCACGCACGCACGCACGCACGCACGCACGCACGCACGCACGCACGCACGCACGCACGCACGCACGCACGCACGCACGCACGCACGCACGCACGCACGCACGCACGCACGCACGCACGCACGCACGCACGCACGCACGCACGCACGCACGCACGCACGCACGCACGCACGCACGCACGCACGCACGCACGCACGCACGCACGCACGCACGCACGCACGCACGCACGCACGCACGCACGCACGCACGCACGCACGCACGCACGCACGCACGCACGCACGCACGCACGCACGCACGCACGCACGCACGCACGCACGCACGCACGCACGCACGCACGCACGCACGCACGCACGCACGCACGCACGCACGCACGCACGCACGCACGCACGCACGCACGCACGCACGCACGCACGCACGCACGCACGCACGCACGCACGCACGCACGCACGCACGCACGCACGCACGCACGCACGCACGCACACACACACACACACACTACGTTTACGCGAGCGTTACTTCTGTAGTAACTTACGATATATCACTCGTTTACGCGGAGTAAATTATCGTATGTTACTACAAAATTCTGTTTACGCGAAGGAATTATCGTAAGTTACTATAGTAGAAGTAACGCTCGCGTAAACGTGTAACAGACTCACACACACATGTGTTTATCTATGTATATAGGGCGTTCCACGCCAAATCGGACACCATTTGGGTTTTGCATCTTCGATTTTTTTGAAAATGTTTTATGTTATAGTATTGGTTAAAAGAGGCCTCCATGATTTTTTTTCAAATTTTTTTGTCGAACCGTTTTCAAAATATCGATTTTTGAAAAATTACGTTACTTTTTTTTTAAACGCCTATAACTTTACGAAACATGGGCCAAATAAGACGTTTTTTTTTCAAAAAAATTTTTTTTAATTTTTTTAACTGTATTTCTATAAGATTTTTAAATTTTTACAAAAAATTTTGGAGAAAATTGATCAGTACGTGTTTTTAGTAAATCAAAAATTTTTGTCAAAAAGAACCCCGCACAATAACCTATGGAAATGGGTTCTCGGCGAATTTGTCTGAAACTTTGGGAAAATGTTGTTCATGTCATCTTGATCAAAAGTTCTCATGGCAACAACTCTCTTTAAAACAGAATTTTTGCTCTAGGAGACCTGAAAGATGGATATTTTATCACGCGATCACAGATGATTTCACCCATTCAGCTTTTAGAATAATGATTGTGTGTGTGTGTATTGCATAACCTACAAGATTAATAGTCGATTCTTATGAATCAAGCTTGAATTTGATATCTACGTGTCCTACATTAAGATTTATAGTTATTAATACACCTGGACACTAAAAACTACGAATCGCACTATGTGGACCTCGTCATCGGCAACCTGGGACACCTAGACATCAAATTCAACGTACGATTACACCTGGTACGATTATACCGAAAACTATGAAGCGCACTATCTGGGTCCCGTCATTGGCAACCTGGGATACGTGGACATCGAATTCAAGGTATTAATACACGTAGACACCGAAAACTACGGAGCGCACTATGTGGACCTCGTCATCGGCAACCTGGAACACGTAGACATCGAATTCAACGTATTATTACACCTGGACACCGAAAACTATGAAGCGTACTATCTGGAACTCGTCATCGGCAACCTGGGATACCTAGACATTGAATTCAAGCTTGATTCATAAGAATCGACTTAAAATTTCCCTAGCGGCACTTTCTGCCAAGCGTAGAGAATCTTCTTTTCCGTTGACTCAATATATAGGATAATTACATAAAACAATTACCTTGAATTAATCGTCGCGTCGCGTAATAAAGAGTCACACGGTCGGTCTCGCTCCGCGCGTACTACCGTGTCTCTCGATCGATCGAGATAGGTGGGAAGAGCTTTCCCCACCTACATGTGTACTTACTTGAAATACATCAATGCATATGTTTTGCTGAATACCATTTGCCTAACAGCTATTCAGTCAAATAGCATTTACTTAGAAAAATAACATTTGACTAGAAAAATAGCAAAAATAAATGGGCGAAAGCTATTTGACCCAGGCAGATAGTATTTGCCTCTATTTTCCTAAAATAACCATTTGCCTACGACATATACATGAAAGCTCCAGGGAATTAAATGTATACACACAAATTCTACTATTCGCATATGTATAATGAAGTTTATTATTGCCACTTTTTCGTGCTGATTGATTCTCTTGTTGCGCTTACAAATTTGTGAGCGGCTGTCACCGCACATTTTGACAAAATTGTGTTTTAAAACCGCTTTATACAATTTATTGCAACAGAATTCGCGATAAAATAGTGCAATAGTATATGTATACATGTATCGTGCAATACTGAACTTATGTGTTTAAAATTAAGTCATTGATCGTCAATTAAAACCATAAATAATAAAAATGTAATAAAACATTATTTTTATTAAGCTAGTTGAAGTTCAGAACGTTCTTGGAGCAATTTTTTAGAAATGATTTCTATCATTTCTCCATGCACAGAGAAACTTCTGATATGAGTGCCATACATAAAATACATAAAAGACCGATACACACTGCCGGAGACATCCTTGTAATCAAAAAGCCTGCCTCCAGATCACATTAGACATTCTTGCTACGCTGAATATAATTTATTCCAGATTCCTTTTGGCATAGAAGAGAACTTCTGAGAAATGGAACAAATATTATTTATTAAAAAATCGCTCTAGAAACGTTTCAAACTTCGAATAGCTGGAACATTAATTAAGAATTTTTATTATCTACATATATTATACAAGTACGCGTGGATATTTCAGATTAAACGGAGCACTTCCGGATCTCGACTGTTAATAAACTATTACTTTTCTGACGTAATGAATGTTGCAAGAATAAATTAGAAAATTTTATTTTATATGCAAGTACGCGCGGATACTTTGTGTAAAAGTTCCGGAGCAGTTCCGGGTCTCAACTATTAATAAACCATTATTTTTTTTACGTTATGGATCTTAAACATTGTCTATGTACTTATTTATCATTTTGGCACAAAACGCAGAAGCAATCGTTTAGAAAAATACTCTCTTTTATTTGAAAATTTTTTCCATCATTTTCTGCGCAATTTTTCTCGTCTTTGTTTCTTTCCTTTTCCTTTTTATTTCTTCTGTGTTTATTTCCACTTTTTCCATCATTTATTTTCTATTCACAAAAATTGTAAATTATTTATTATGTATACACGTATTTATGCATATATATATATATATATATATATATATATATATATATATATGATAAAATTGAGCTGTCAAAATTTCTGATTAATTAAAATTATTCTTAGAATTAAGGGCATCCTATAGTGGCAGTAGTTACCAACATTTGCAGATTCGAAAAATTCTTTAAATTGGTTTTACAGAATTGCAATTTTCTGGTCTAGAATTAAAGTACGCACAAAAATCTATTTCCCGATACACGATTTCATATCAGAAACAAAAAAAAATTAAAAATTTGGACACATAGACTGTCACCTGACGACAATATTTGCTTAAACAAAAAAACTGCAGTTTATATGTACAAAATGATACACAAGGGAAGTAGAGACAACATTTAGGAACAATTTTGTGTAAATAGAACTAAGATTCAAAGCTTAGAAAAAAAGATTTTTACTAACGCAGCTTTATTGATGCAAAAACACATGCAGGTTGACAGAATGAGCAGTATTGCGTGTAGCGAGAGATGGCGCAGCAATCGGACAAGGACAAATGTATTTCGTTAGACAAGGGCAGATATAAGCCGGTAATATAGAAAATAATAGAAAACGAATTAGAACGGAATTAAAAATGTTCGACATTATCGACATCGAGGAAGTTCGGCCTTTACTACTATAAGGCCCGGTTTCACCAACGTGATTTAATCTAATCGGTCGATTAAACTCACTCTTCATCTCTTTCCAACTGTTCCCCTAGAAAGAGACGAAGAGTGAGTTTAATCGACCGATTAGATTAAACCACGTTGGTGAAACCGGGCCTAAGATTTCCTTAAGGGGATCATGGAATGACGGCCGAACTCTGTGTACATGCATAAAATTTGCGATCAATGAAAATCTTTCTTATTTATAGGCTTAGTTTCAATGATTCAGCATTATTCTTTGATCTAGTCCGATTACTTAGTGGGGTACTTTCGATTTGTACACGTAAGCTATATAATTCGTATATTAAACGAAAGTTTGCATGAAGTGACAGCTCTAGGTACAAAAGGTTTAGGTACACCCCAAGTAGTATCAAATATAATTTTTTCAATTCTTTTAAGTTTTTAGTCTTCAATTTACCACTCCACCCATCATTTCTGTATGTACTTTAAACGTGTTAAAGTGATTTCAAATCTGTAAAGCCAATTCGAAGAAAATCATACATCTATATGTATAATTATCGGTCATTGCCGTCGCTTCAGGATCCCCTTAACATCTGTAATGGTCATTGCTTTGAGTGAAGATATAAGCTGCCACAAAAATTCCGATCTTCTTCTTTCAGAACATTACTTGCAATCAGTGAATGATGTCATCCAAAGGAACATCGATCGAAAATTCCATCAATGAGAAAGAGAGCGCAAAGGAAGCATCTTTTGATGATGTAAGTGGAGTATGAATAGACGGAATGGGCAAAATCTATTTTGGAGTCGGCAAAAACTATTGCAGCAGAATATGTACATCTGGTACTGTTGTAAATGCATTTTACAATCCTCAAGTTGCGATAACATTGAAAAAATTAATTTCTTATCTACCTATGTGGACAGGTACGTATCATGCGTGACCACTTTTATTGCAATAAAATAATAGTTACATCTTCAGTTGTCGAAGCATCATTCGCGGATTTAAAGCACCGGACATTTAAAGGCGAATTGCCGATGAGAATCGATAAATTCATTATTAAGCATATTGATTCTCTACAAGGTAAGACTTTGTTAGCGCTTGCAAATGAATGTGTAGTTTGCAAAGATACTATACTACAGCAGAGACTGAAGAAAACCAATGGAATGTTGCAGAAAATTGGCGTGGGTTGACTGTTAGTAAAAAATCGAATGTTGAATTAGACGTAATTTAAAAAAAAACGCAAGTATTAAATAAAAAACAAAAAATGACTTACCTTGACGACTGCCCAAATTGGGATGATATGAAAACACTGAAACGAGTCACCATACCATTATTCAAAAATGGCTGCTTAAAGCATCGTGTTGTAATAAAAATTTTATCGTGGTTCGCGAGACATGTGCATTTGATTCGGAAATTATGCATATTAAGACCCCACTCGCCAATGACCTTTACCTTGACATATGTTGTCAAGGTAGTGACCCTGAGTAACCTTGACTTTGAAAAAAGTGGCGGTCACAATCCGTTCAAAAGTTACGAAGCATTAAAGTTTTCGCTTTGCAAAATTAGTTGTATATCGCCACAAATATTCACACAGATGATCGACTTGTAACGATGCACCCCCACACATGCATCATTCCCGGCGAAGAACTGCCGGATGCCGCCCGACGATCTCCGTCAGGCGAGGAAAGGGCGCGGTGCGCCCACTTTATTTTTAAACGAAGTAACTGCGATCGTGTGCGCGGCACTCCGCCGCACCGACATCTTCCCGGGTCTCCGACAGAAACCGAGGGGAGCCGAGCGCCGCCGAGCGCGAGCACGCTTACCGCCACGCCGATTCCGCTCCGCTCCGCCGGCGGCGCGGCTCACGCGGGAATCGGCCTCCCCTCCCTAGCGTACCACCCGGGCGAGTATAAAATACCGGCGCCGCGACAGATAGACACTCCAATCCGAGTCTAGCTACCTGTGCTCCGCTACCCTCGGAGACGAGTACCTTTCCGCTTCCTAGGTCAGCTCACGAAACGGGGTACAGCGTTCTGTGCCTCGCTCGAGAGTTCTCGAGCGCTGACCGCCTTCCTACCCGGGACACCCCGTCTGCCACGGTAACCAGGGGTCGAGCGTGCTCGGCCTCTCGACAAGAGTTCTTGCCGCCGGAACAGTCGGACCTCCTCGTCAACCGATCGACCAGCCTAGCCCCTGGCCGTTCGTTTCCCTTACCTCCGCGCCGCATAATTAACACCGGATCGTATCGCGAGAAAGAAACCGCGCCGGATAACATACACGCGCCCGCGCCGCGATTCTCGCGCCGCGGGCCGACCAGCCATTGGCCGGCCTCAAGGCCCGTTCGCACGCATACCGCATCGCGCCGGTGCGGACCACCTGATTCGCGTCCGCCGCATAAACCAAATGCGCTCCCGACATTTGTAATTATCGCGGCCGTCTCATAACATATAATCCGCCCGCGTCCGCCGCATAAACCGAATGCGCTCCCGAAATTTGTAATTATCGCGACCGTCTTATAGAATATAATCCGCCCGCGTCCGCCGCATACACCGAATGCATTGTAATTATCGCGGCCGTCTTATAGCATATAATCCGCCCGCGTCCGCCGCATAAACCGAATGCGTTTCCGTACTCTGTAATTGAACCACTGTAATAAACCACGTTCCGTATCAAAACTGCCTTCTGTCTCTGGGCCTACCATCGAACTCCTGGTCCGGCGAGCTAGTCCGCGTTCGATATAAACAGCCAAAAGGCAGGCCGTTACATGGCGCCCGAACAGGGACCGTTTTGATCGTTCCGAGAGACAGAAGACCAGGATACGCAATGGCCAAAGCGTGGATATATAAACTACCGAAAAACGAGCTAATCGAAGAACTCACGCGACGCGAACTCGACGCCGGCGGCACGATGGACGAGCTACGGCAACGCCTGAGTGCTCATGCGACCGATCATCCCGAGATGACGCGAACCGACGCCGCGGGGGGCAACGAGACGAAAACGGTGCCTCCGATCGTCATACAGCCGCCGGGATCGCTCCTCGCGCCGACAACGACCGGCCCGCCGTCGGCTCCGGCAACCCCGTACGAAGTTTTTTTTCCGGCGGTAAGCGATCGCCCGGCCGGATTCCCCGGTCAAGTCGTGGATCAAATAAGAAAATGGGGGTGCCATTTTGATGGCAAAGATCCCGTCGCGTTTCTCGAGCGGCTAGAAGAACTTAAAGACGCGTACCAGATTTCCGGCGCGCAAATACTGGCGGGGCTCCCGGAGTTACTTAAGGGCGACGCGCTTCTTTGGTACCGAAATAACCGGCACACATGGCAGGGCTGGGAGGACTTCCACGCCGATTTCCGCGAGTATTACCTCCCGCGACGATACCGCGCTCAACTCATTCGCGAAATACAGACGCGAATGCAGCGACCGGACGAACCGTACCGCAAATTTGCCACCGAAATGCTCACCATGATGCGCCGAGCGACCGGGTTCACAGAGGAAGACCGGCTCGACGCACTCTACGATAATATGCATCCGCGGTACCAGCTCGACCTCCGACGCGATTCCGTCACCCGGACGCACGAGATCCTGCGCCAGGCGGAGGAGTTCGAGCGCATAAAAGAGCGGACTCGCGCGCGACAGCCTGCCGCCCCGCAACCCGCGCTCGCCGCTACCGCATACGACCGACACGAGTGTTGCTGGCGCTGTAAACAGCGCGGGCACACTCGTTTTGATTGCCGCCGTCCACCCAAACGGTTTTGCTCACAATGTGGGCGGGACGGCGTGTTTACGCGTGATTGTCACCCGCCGTCGGGAAATGCCGCGCGGGCCGGGGAAGAGGCGGCCGCTCCCCTGTCCTCCGCATAACGTACAAACCGCGTCCGCACCTGAGCGTCCGCGTAGCGGACCAAACGTTCGACGCTCTCTTAGACACCGGGTCCGAAGTCTCCTTCGTGAACGCGAGCACCGCGGAAACGTTGGCGGCAAACTTCACAATCACGACAATTACCGGGCGGGTATATCTCGCCGATGGGACGCGCGCGGACATCCCGGGTTTAGTTACGTTCCCCGTGACCGTACAAGGACGCATGTTTTGGCATCGGTTCCAAATCATGCCCAAGCTAGACTGCGACATGTTGATAGGCGTAGACCTGTGGGGCAAAATGGATTTTGCCATCCCGCCCCCGCCGCCGCCCAGCGCCGACACGATAGCAGCCACCGTCGGGGGCATTTACAAGGAGGACGCGGCGACCGAGGAGAACCGCCTCCGCCGTTTTCTGGCAGACGAACTCGCGCAGTTCGAAGGGGTGCAGGGCCCCACGGACCGCGGGGAACATATAATCCGCGTAAAAACCGACCGCCCGGTTAAGCAGAGGTATCGACCGCGGAACCCTGCGATGCAGGCGATCATAGACGCAGAAGTCGAAAAAATGCTGCAGGACGGCATCATCGAGCCGTCGCACAGCGCCTGGAGCTCGCCGATCGTGATCGTACGAAAAAAGGACGGCAAACCGCGTTTTTGCATTGATTTCCGCTGGGTTAACGAGCTTACCGAAAAAGACGCGTATCCACTACCGCAAATCACCGCGACGCTAGATAGATTACGGGGGGCTCGGTACCTGTCAACCCTCGATCTAAAAAACGGGTACTGGCAGGTGCCCCTCGCGCCGGAGAGCCGACCCGTAACCGCGTTTACGGTCCCCGGCAAAGGGCTGATGCAATTCCGGGTTATGCCATTCGGCTTGCATTCGGCCCCGGCGACTTTTCAGCGCTTGCTCGACTCGATCCTCGGTCCCGAATTATGGCCGCACGTGTTCGTATACTTGGACGACATCGTGATCGCCACTGAAACGTTCGAGGAGCACCTACGCGTTATGCGCGAAGTTTTCCGCCGACTCCGAGCCGCGAAGCTAAGGATTAACCCGGAAAAATGCCGTTTCTGTACCGACCGTATAAAGTATCTCGGCCACATCGTCGACCGCGACGGCATCCGCACCGACCCAGACAAGGTTAGTGCCGTCGCGAACTGGCCCGTGCCCCAGAACGTACGACACATCCGACAATTTTTAGGGCTCGCGAGCTGGTACCGCCGGTTCATCAAAGACTTCGCCACCCTCGCCGCGCCGCTCACCGCGCTGACACGCAAGCAGGCCCGATGGGCCCGGGGGGAGGCCGAGCAAAACGCGTTCGACACACTCAAACGCACGCTGACCACCGCGCCGGTCCTTGCCTGTCCGGACTTTACGCGGCAATTTCACCTCCAGACGGACGCCAGCACCACGGGTCTGGGAGCCGTACTCACGCAGTACTTTCCGGAGGGCGAGCGTGTCATCGCGTACGCTAGCCGCACATTGAATCACGCCGAGCGAAACTATAGCGCTACCGAACTGGAGTGTCTGGCAGTTGTATGGGGAATTAGACGGATGCGCGATTACCTCGAGGGGTACCGGTTCACGGTGATCACGGATCACCAATCGTTAAAGTGGCTACAGAAACTAGAGTCGCCGTCCGGCCGATTGGGACGTTGGTCCTTTGAATTGCAGCAGTACGACTTCGACGTTAAATACCGTAAAGGGACACTGAACAAGGTGGCGGACGCGCTGTCGAGGCAATCCGAGCTCCTCAGCGTCACCGCCCCGAAGTGCCCATGGTATACGCGCATGTGGCATGCAGCCGAAACCGCGCCACACGAGGCGCCCGATTTCCGAATAGACCAGGGCCGACTGTGGAAGCACGTGCTCCACAGTCTCGATTTTAAAGATACACCGGCAGACGAACAGTGGAAAGAGTGCGTGCCGAAGGATCAACGCCCCGAGATTCTCGCGCGTTACCACGACGCCCCGACCGCCGGCCACTTGGGGATCGCCAAAACAATCGCGCGGATCGCGCAACGATTTTACTGGCCCGGCATGTTCCGCGATATCGCACGGTACGTCCGCGAATGCGCGACCTGTCTTGCACATAAGGTGGCGCAGGAAAAACTAGCCGGCCAGCTGCACCCGACCGCCCTCGAACGACCATGGCAACAGGTCACCATCGACCTCGTCGGTCCGTTGCCACGATCCGCCGCCGGGCACATATGGTTGCTCAATATGCAAGACCGTTTTACGAAATGGGTCGAGCTCCGCCCGCTACGACGCGCCACCGCGCCCGCGATCGTAAAGCATATTACCGAAACCATCATCCTCCGACACGGCTGTCCGGAGGAGATTCTGTCGGACAATGGTACGCAACTAAAGTCAAAACAACTCGCGCAAATACTAAACGAGTGCGGTATCCGACAACGTTTCACGCCGGCATACGCACCCCACTGCAACCCCGTAGAAAGAACTAATCGCGTCATTAAAACAATGATAGCGCAGTACGCCAAGAAACATAAAACGTGGGACGAGCACCTGCCAGAACTCCAGTTCGCATATAACACCGCAACGCACGACGCGACCGGTTGCACACCCGCGTTTTTAAATCACGGCCGCGAGTTACGCCGCCCCGGGGAAAATGGCCTACCGTCCGCGGCCGGTCCGGCCACACCGGTGCACCGTCGTTTGAACGAGGCGTACGAGCTCGTGCGCGTTCAATTAGCCCGCGCCTTCCAACGCCAGGAGAAACATTACAATCTCCGCCGCCGGGACTGGCGACCGCGAATCGGGGAGTGGGTGTGGAAGCGCGACCGACCCCTGTCTAACAAAGAAGCCGCATTCAACGCGAAGCTCGCTCCAAAATTTATCGGTCCACTCGAAGTTCGTCGCATCATCTCGCCAGTAATAGTCGACCTCCGTAGCCGCCAGGGAAAATGGTACCGTCACGTGCATGTACAGGATCTCAAACGTGCGCCCACCGATACGACACCCGTCGTACACGATCCCGACCTGGAAGGGGAGCCCGCCGACGAAACCGCCGCCGCGACCGTACATTATGAATCCACGCCGACGACGCGCGCTGAAACTGTTAGCGCCGACAAGAATATTATTGTCAGGGACCGTGAATATTATTGTCAACGGGTAAGATCACTGTGGAATATTATTGTCACGCCGAACAAAATAAAGATGGTATGACCTTCCCCCCCGGATAAGCCAGGAAACCTGGCGACGATAGGAAGCGAGCGAACAACGCGGCCACCGATCCGTCAGATCGACTGTCACCATGACGGAAGACACAGCGACGGAGCAAGCTACGGAGCGAAATATATTGCGAGAGATCGAGGAAATCCTAAGAGAGGACCCCGAGCCGTACGATCCCGCCAACCCCGGGATCGGGCACGGGTGGGCCACGCTATACCGCGGCGATCCCGAGCCCACGCCGCCACCAACGCCGGAGAGACCCGCACCTCCACGGACGTGGCCTCGCATCGGCACCATCGTGCAGAGGTCCGACGCAGCCAACAGAGCGAAGCAAGCGTGGCTGACCACGCCGCCGCCACCGCTACACCGGCGACTGCAACCGCGAAATACGGCACCGCTAAGGCCACGACCAGCCCTCAACCCGGCCCGAGTGATGGGCCCGCTGCCACCGCCGCCGATACCGATCATCGTCGCGCCCGGGATTACCGTGGACGTGCCACATTTCGCACGCCACGTCTCCCGCGAATACAAAGCCCGACTCGGGAACAGGCGCTGGCACATCCGATTCAATGGAGATGGGTCCGTCCGATGGATTAAGGAGAAATCCCAGAGCACCACGGGGTAGGTCCAGCCAAGGTCAGCCGACTACCCCGACCGGCCATCAACGCATGCCTCAAATTTCAGGCATACTAAGGGGGGGTGATGTAACGATGCACCCCCACACATGCATCATTCCCGGCGAAGAACTGCCGGATGCCGCCCGACGATCTCCGTCAGGCGAGGAAAGGGCGCGGTGCGCCCACTTTATTTTTAAACGAAGTAACTGCGATCGTGTGCGCGGCACTCCGCCGCACCGACATCTTCCCGGGTCTCCGACAGAAACCGAGGGGAGCCGAGCGCCGCCGAGCGCGAGCACGCTTACCGCCACGCCGATTCCGCTCCGCTCCGCCGGCGGCGCGGCTCACGCGGGAATCGGCCTCCCCTCCCTAGCGTACCACCCGGGCGAGTATAAAATACCGGCGCCGCGACAGATAGACACTCCAATCCGAGTCTAGCTACCTGTGCTCCGCTACCCTCGGAGACGAGTACCTTTCCGCTTCCTAGGTCAGCTCACGAAACGGGGTACAGCGTTCTGTGCCTCGCTCGAGAGTTCTCGAGCGCTGACCGCCTTCCTACCCGGGACACCCCGTCTGCCACGGTAACCAGGGGTCGAGCGTGCTCGGCCTCTCGACAAGAGTTCTTGCCGCCGGAACTGTCGGACCTCCTCGTCAACCGATCGACCAGCCTAGCCCCTGGCCGTTCGTTTCCCTTACCTCCGCGCCGCATAATTAACACCGGATCGTATCGCGAGAAAGAAACCGCGCCGGATAACATACACGCGCCCGCGCCGCGATTCTCGCGCCGCGGGCCGACCAGCCATTGGCCGGCCTCAAGGCCCGTTCGCACGCATACCGCATCGCGCCGGTGCGGACCACCTGATTCGCGTCCGCCGCATAAACCAAATGCGCTCCCGACATTTGTAATTATCGCGGCCGTCTCATAACATATAATCCGCCCGCGTCCGCCGCATAAACCGAATGCGCTCCCGAAATTTGTAATTATCGCGACCGTCTTATAGAATATAATCCGCCCGCGTCCGCCGCATACACCGAATGCATTGTAATTATCGCGGCCGTCTTATAGCATATAATCCGCCCGCGTCCGCCGCATAAACCGAATGCGTTTCCGTACTCTGTAATTGAACCACTGTAATAAACCACGTTCCGTATCAAAACTGCCTTCTGTCTCTGGGCCTACCATCGAACTCCTGGTCCGGCGAGCTAGTCCGCGTTCGATATAAACAGCCAAAAGGCAGGCCGTTACAGACTAACTATCTTGTAAATGACTAATATATATGTGGAAATACTACATATACGAACAAAGGAAAGTCTTTTAAAGCAGTAAATGGAAATTTTAAAGAAGTGGAAAGCCAACGCATGTATACTTTGAAGGCACACTATGTGTCTAGTTTAATGATAGTGGAGCCCCCGGGGGCGGAACCTACTGCCTCCACGCGAAACGAGTTGTCACATGGGTTCGTCGCGTGCTTTACGAGCTCGTTTAAGTAGAGGTGATATTAAACAAGATAAGTTAGTCGATCATCTGTGTGAATATTTGTGGTGATATACAATAAACGAGCTCGTAAAGCACGCCACGAACCCATGTGACACTGCAGGCGGGCGGAACCTACGACTGCCTCCACGCATATACTTTCCTTGCGAAACGAGTTGTCACATGGGTTCGTGGCTTGTTTTACGAGCTCGTTTAAGTAGAGATAATATTAAACAAGATAAGTTATCATCTGTGTGAATATTTGTGGCGATATACAACTAATTTTGCAAAGCGAAAACTTTAATGCTTCGCAACTTTTGAACGGATCGTGACCGCCACTTTTTTCAAGGTCAAGGTTACTCAGGGTCATGACTTTGACAACATATGTCAAGATCAAGGTCATTGGCAAGTGGGGTCTTAATATGCATAATTACCATAACAATTTTTGTAATTTTGCAAAAAGCATTATTAGAAGAGAGTTGGATATTACAGAGCACCTAAAGAATTGAAGCGTATATCTAAGCTTAGAAATGTTTCAAAAAAGTTTTACCGAAACTGTACCGAACAAATGTAATGTATCTAAATACAAACTGTAATGCCGCGCATTTAGCAGAATACTTATTCGCAAATTTTCCCAGTCTAAATATAAGCAAAAAATGCCATTATTGCAATCACGAAAATTTGCGAAAAGTTTAAAATAGTATTAATATTAATATATTTTTACAGAACGGTCTTTCCGAATTACGAAACACTATAATTAACACCAACCACGATAAAGATTCGATGTGCAAGAAATGCCAACAAAATGTGCTTGAAAAATATAATTTGCAATCACATTTACTTGTAGATTGCAGCGTCTTCACAGACAAACAAATATGCTGCTTCAATTGGCATAGAGAAACCAAATACGATATTCGGCTCTGTTAAATGTTTGTTTTCGGCTCTGTTACCTAAAATTTTAGATATTAATAAGCAGCATTTAGCAATATATCATAACTGGTACAGTATCCTACCACCAATATGCCAGTAATGAAAATAACAGACATTACACAGCAAACATTTATGACACGACTCGCTGGTATTTATATGATGACTAGCATGCCCCGCCGGGCTTCGCCCCGGAAAACATGTGTATTAAGACACGCAAATAATCTCTCTCTCTCTCTCTCTCTCTCTCTCTCTCTCTCTCTCTCTCCCCCTCTCTCTCTCTTTCTCTCTCTCTCTGGAAAATTTCGCAACCAATTTCCAAAAAGATACCGATTCCCAAAAAGATCGGTAACGAAAAACTATACACTTTATGGCACTCTCCGGGAAATTCTACCCCTATTTCATGTACCCTTGGTAAAAATTCGGTCCACTAACGAATGAGTAGTTCGCGGTCAGACAGACATACATACATACATACAGACGTCCGGACTTATAATAATAGATATGGTGATTAAACGAAGAATGGCATCAGACGATGAAGAGATAGCGCCACATTTAATAATATATACCCTATAAAGAATATAACTAAGCAAAAATATTAATTCAGTAAATATAAGTTAACAATTTCTTTATAAAAGATTTATGAGTTTTATATGCAGCATTAGTTATCCAATTTTAATCATTTTAGTATAATCTCAATCATCCTTCATCTCACACACACATGCTATCACACAGAGAGAGAGAGAGAGAGAGAGAGAGAGAGAGAGAGAGAGAGAGAGAGAGAGAGGAGAGGGAGAGGGAGAAGGAGAAGGTTTGGAGTCATAAAATACTACAGAAGTGACGAACCGTGGGGTCCTGATCTCTGCTGCAACACACACACACACACGCACGCACGCACGCACGCACGCACGCACGCACGCACGCACGCACGCACGCACGCACGCACGCACGCACGCACGCACGCACGCACGCACGCACGCACGCACGCACGCACGCACGCACGCACGCACGCACGCACGCACGCACGCACGCACGCACGCACGCACGCACGCACGCACGCACGCACGCACGCACGCACGCACGCACGCACGCACGCACGCACGCACGCACACACACAAAGAGAGTTTGGAGTCGTAAAATACCGCAGAAGAGATAAGCTGTGGGGTCGATTTTTCGTACCACGAATCGAAAAATTTCTAACACCCGAAAGGAGAAAAATTTTTTTAAGTTCCGGCAGTTCTCTTGGTAGTTCTCAAGAGCACTAGCTGATAGCATCTCACGAGTTCTGAAGATTATCTTTATGAATCATATCGCTAAAAGCATAATTGAAAGAGTTCTCGTCGATTCTGTTAGCTGGATCGAGAAATTTTTAATTTTGAAAAATTTTTTGGGAAATTTAAAGTTTTCTTTGAAGTAAAGGGTAGGACTTTAAGAGTTTTACCAGTATTAATGCTCGAAGCACTACAACCGATATATAAAAAGTCCTCGCAACTTTTCACATGTCGGGTCAAAAAATTCCTAAGTTCCGAAGGATAGAAAATTTTTTTGTAAACCGGGCGATTTTATCAGAGTTCTGGATAGCATCTTACGAGTTCTACCAATAACGATTAATGCTCGAAGCGCTACGACCAATATATAAAAAGTTCTCGCAATTTTTTGTATAATAAAAATTTTTTTTTAAAGTTCTGGGAGTTCTGTTGAGAGTTCTGTGTAGCACCTTAAGAGTTCTCGTCGATTCTGTAAGTTTGATAAAAAATTTTTAATTTCAAAAAAATTTTTGGGGGAAAATTAATGTTTTCTTTGGAGTTCTGGGTAGCACCACAAGAGTTCTATCGAAAAGTATTAAGGTGCAAAATCGATCCAAAATGAAATTAAAAAGTTATCGCCGATTTTCGAATCATGAATCGTGAAGTTGGCATCCCAAAACTCCAAACCGCTGTTTTTTGGGTTAAATTGCCAGAACTATTTTTCTTACCTATCAGGAACTTTAGAACTCTTTGGGGAAGAGCCAGAGCTCCAACAATTATATCAAAATTCTAAAATTGCGGTGCTATCTCTAGTCTGGTTATCTAACTTTACAGAGATTTTCGATTCTTTTAAAATTTTCAAATTTTTGTGTATTTTGGATAGTAAAAAAATTCTCAGAAGGAAAATAGTCGCTCATTCCGTTTGTTTATAATTAAAGTTGAAGGTGAAGACCTGAAAAGATCACTCAGGAGGGTGACCTTGACAACATATGTCAAGGTCAAAGTAATCCGAGCTGTGTTAGTTATTGTAAACAATTACCCAAACCACTTTAGACCTGAGGATTATATTACCTATAGATCTATATTACCTATAGATTATATTACCACCGGCTTTGAAAGTGATAAGTTTACAAGAAAATTAATAGACATATAATGAAACTGTAACGATGCACCCCCACACATGCATCGTTCCCGGCGAGGAGCTGCCGGATGCCGCCTGACGATCTCCGTCGGGCGAGGAAAGGGCGCGGTGCGCCCACCTTATTTTTTGAACGAAGGAGCCGCGATCGTGTGCGCGGCGCTCCGCCGCACCGACATCGTCCCGGGTCTCCGACAGACACCGAGGGGAGCCGAGCGCCGCCGAGCGCGAGCGCGCTTGCCGCCGCGCCGATCCCGCTCCGCTCCGCCGGCGGCGCGGCTCACGCGGGAATCGGCCTCCCCTCCCTAGCGTACCACCCGGGCGAGTATAAAATACCGGCGCCGCGACAGATCGAGACTCGCAATCCGAGCTTAGCTACCTGTGCTCCGCTACCCTCGGAGACGAGTACCTTTCCGCTTCCTAGGCCAGCTCACGAAACGGGGTACAGCGTTCTGTGCCTCGCTCGAGAGTTCTCGAGCGCTGACCGCCTTCCTACCCGGGACACCCCGTCTGCCACGGTAACCAGGGGTCGAGCGTACTCGGCCTCTCGACAAGAGTTCTTGCCGCCGGAACAGTCGGACCTCCTCGTCAACCGATCGACCAGCCTAGCCCCTGGCCGTTCGTTTCCCTTACCTCCGCGGCGCATAATTAACACCGGACCATATCGCGAGAAAAGAAACCGCGCCGGATAACACACGCGCCCGCGCCGCGATTCTCGCGCCGCGGGCCGATCAGCCATTGGCCGGCCTCAAGGCCCGTTCGCACGCGTACCGCATCGCGCCGGTACGGACCACCTGATTCGCGTCCGCCGCATAAACCGAATGCGCTCCCGAAATTTGTAATTATCGCGACCGTCTTATAGAATATAATCCGCCCGCGTCCGCCGCATACACCGAATGCGTTGTAATTCTCGCGGCCGTCTCATAGCATATAATCCGCCCGCGTCCGCCGCATAAACCAGATGCGCTCCCGAAATTTGTAATTATCGCGACCGTCTTATAGAATACTAGCTGGTTACCCGGGCTTCGCCCCGGAGGACACGCCCTGAAAGACATATTTAATGAGACACGCAAATAGATGATAGCGTATATTTACATTTAACGCCAATAGATTTCCGCATCACCCTTGAGGTACTATTATAAATGCGTTTTTTTTTTAGTGGTTTCCCCAGTAGGCCTATTCCACTGTAAAGAAATCCGTGCTTTCTTCCCGTATTTAATTACTTTAAATACATGTCTCTCACAGACATGGTATCTCTTACAGACATGGTGTCTCTTACAGATATGGTGTTTCTTACAGACATGGTGTCTTTTACTCTCTCACCTTTTTTAAAATTAGGTCATTTTTTCCATAAAAATTAGCAAAATTATATAAACCTCTTTCACACATGTTTTTCTCCTTATTTGTTTTCTCAAACAGGCATGATGTCTTTCACATACATGTTTTTCTCTCTCATGCGAACATTATATTTTTTATCATAATTTTTTTTTAAAAATGCTCCAAAAATATCTACAACCTTTTTTTTCTATTTTAGAACTTCTTTGTATACCACATTAGTGGTTCTCCCCTCAGGCGCTAGTATCACAAGACTGTTTGGTGAGCTCACTCTCGAACATGCCACATAGAACTGCCCATGTGAGAAACAGTCTTCACTTAAATCAATTCCTGCTACTTTTAACGACTGTCCCTGGGACTTGTTGATAGTCATCGCAAAACAAACTTTGATAGGAAACTGCAACCTCTTAAACTCAAAAAGATACTCTGACGATATTAGTGGTATGCGTGGTATAAATACCGTCTCTCCCCGTGCACATCCGGTGAATATTGTGGCCTCGATAACATTTCTATGTAGAGCCTTCACTTGAAGCCTTGTGCCATTGCAAAGTTTTGGCGGATTCAAATTTCTCAACAACATCACTGGTGCCCCCACTTTAAGAAAAAGCTTATGGGCTGGTAAGCCAGGAGGGTTCATTGTGTTAAGAAACTCTACTGGGTAGTTGACCGCGTCATCCGTATCTACCACCGAGTCCACAGATCTGTAATTCATTTCTCCTTCCTCGAATGATTTAAGAAGAATGTTATTAATGACACCAGCTTTATCATTCCTAGGGGTCAGAATGGCACGCTCGCACAGCCAATCCATAGATTTTTCTTTGATATCCGCAATATCAGGGTATATCTTATTAATAAGACTCTCTAGGCTTTTTACTACTAAACCTAGATTTGCAGGAATAATCACTTTTCCTTCCATCTCAGGATACTCTCCATCTCCAATTTTTAATAGTAGTTTTGAAAATTGCCCTGCAAAAACATCACCTTTCAAGTGTACCCTCATGTTTTTCCTGATAGAGATTTTCCTGATAAGGGACCACAAATGTGATTTCTTTACACACGCCTTAACTTCGTCTGCTCGAGTTCCTCTTGGCACTACTGGCAAAGTCTGTCTGAAATCTCCAGCAAGCAGCACGGTCACTCCCCCCATTACTCCATCGTTACCCCTAATATCTTTGAGGGTTGTGCTCAATGCCTCAAAACCCCCCTTATGTGCCATGGTACTTTCATCCCAAACAATGAGCTTACAATCCCGTAGTACTTTAGCCATGTTACTTTGTTTTGAAATATTGCACAGAGATATTTCTGTTTGAATTAAATTCAGAGGAAGCTTAAAAGCAGCGTGAGCGGTCCTCCCTCCCTCCAACAAAGTAGCAGCGATACCTGACGATGCAACAGCCAAGGCAATTCCACGTTCTCTCCTTACCCTCGCCAGAAGTAAGTTGATGAGGAAGGTTTTCCCAGTACCACCTGGAGCATCTAAGAAAAATACCTGACCATCTCCTGACTCTACGCTACTAAGAACCTGCCGATAGACAGCGAGTTGCTCATCTGTTAATAAACCCTCGTTATTCAATACCACTTCTTCCAAGGCATTTACATCGTAGTTTGTCTCCCTCAAATAGTCTCTGTTCCCCAATACCTCTCCAAACCTTTTTGGCTGAGGCAGGCCATACTGTTCCAACTCCTGTCCTCCCAAAGACATCACTGCGTCCTCAATCATTACCAGGCATCTGTTGTACACCTCATCTATCATGTTCTGCGCACTACCTTTCAACTCTCTCTCTACCTGTCGCATAATATCCTCTGAGAAGCTGTCTTTGTACTTTTCCCAAAGACTCAGAGGTTCACAAAGTTGGCAAAATGCCAACATCACTGTGAAAAGCTCCCTCAGCTTTAAAGGTGAATCACATAATGCAGCTTCCTCCAAGGTATTGTCCCATTGCTTGTCATCTTCCAATAAACCTAATGCCTTGCATGTAGACTGGAATGTGGAACAGAGGACACCATTCACAGTCCTCAGATCTAAAAAAGACGTTGGACCTCGAATCTCATGTAGCAACAAACGCAGATAATAACACTCAGTGTTGTTTGGATGGATGGTATACACTCTTCCCAGTACGTGGTCCTTCTTTATTCCTGACCAACCATCCACATCTTTCCCCCTCTTTCTTCTCTCGAACTTATTATTTTTCCACACATAGTATGAAGGAACCTCATAGTACAGGAGAGTTTTTGCAAATTCGTCAGTTTTGCAAAGTTCAAAAAAAGCCAATAGTGTTGTCTGAGGTGGGTTATTCATCCTCTCAATTAAGTTTGTAGAGTTGAAGTACACACGCTGACCATTTTCAAGGTGAACATTGAGATGGAAGACAGAGGGGTACCTCTCATGTATTGGGAACGCCAAGATTCTCCAAACCGCCTCTGAGCTACTGATGTACCGCCCACTCTCGTACATCTTCACCTCATCCTTCTCACTCTCCAGGGCAAAAACCGCCTGGTCACTTCCCTTGTTCACGTACTTGCAAATGTATTTAATAGACTTTACAGAATTGCATAATTCCACATTAATATGAGCATTAAAAATACGTAACAATACAGGGTTGTACGGCACCACCCAACGATTGTCCAGTTCTATTCCATTGATTTCTACGGTGTATCCACCATTAGCTGAAGACCTCCTCCGATACTGTGGGTATCCATCGCCTCCTGTCTGAGTGTCATTTTGAAATATTCGCGGATACCTCTTACTGCAGCTACCATCTTTCATGCAAGGCGAATTGTGGTTTAAGCCCCCGCATGGACCATGAATCATGTTGGCTTTAACGATATTGTGTAGAAGAGAGTCTTTTAAAGGATTAGGTATTTCCGCACAGATGACTTTGTCGATCATATCAGAGAAGATGCGCTGCTCTAGCCACAGCAATATGTGTATGTGAGGCAGACCTCGCTTTTGCCACTCCACAGAGTACATATAGCAACACACTTTTCCAAACAGACTACCTTTATTCAATAGAGCCATCATTTTCTTCACCTTAAGATGAAATACCCTTGCTATAATGTCGTGTCGATCGTGAGTTTTTTGCCCAGGCAATAATGCATCTGTTATATCCTTCCACTTTGGATTACAGGTAAAAGTGATAAACAAATCAGGACGGCCGTGGTAGCGAACGTATGTCATTGCGTCTTGTGTCCGCTCATGCATGTAGCGAGGTCCTCCAGTGAAAGATGACGGAAGCACCACCATTTTACCCAGCTGAGAAACGTCAGCATCCTGCCTTCCCACGGCATCCCTCAGGTGAATGTAGCTTTCTGCCCTAAGCTGCGCCTGGTTGTTCCTAATATAGTTCAACCTTTCTGTCTCTATTTTGGCGTACATGTCAACCAGAAACTGACTAAAAAGAGAACGGAAGTACACTAAGTGGTTAACTTCCCCTTCTCTAATCATAATTCGATATGAGTAAAAGCTCGCTGCGGAAACTAAATTCTTATGTTGCAACTTGGTCTGATGGTCTCGCTGAGGAATGGCAATCGAGTATCCATCCTCGCCACGGCAAAACATGAGCGGGTACTGCAAGGCGTCGTACGACCGGTGGACCTCGCTGATGCGCCGCAGTTTGTTATCGTGGCTCTGCAGCACGATGTCTCGCTTGTTGAATTCCTGACCCACAATCACCAGAGCTACCTCATTTGCTATTGGTGCGTTAAAGCAACCTCTATGAGCGTCATCTGGTTTTCTGTCTGCATGGATAACAACTTCAAACTTTTTGCAATTTGGAGATACCTTATCCAAAGTGGTTTTCAGGTCCTTTATATAGGTGTTGACGTCATGTAGCATTCTCTGTAGTTCTTTGACTAATCCCTGTTTGACATCTGAAAAATTGCTACATCTTAAACGCACTTCCCTGTCATCCTCTCCCACAAAATAAATTTGAAGAAATTGAGCTTCCTGTTCAGGTAATGGCAGCAGACTTCCTACCAAGTGATATACCTGCCCCTGAACTTTAAAGGTCGGTATAAAGCCATCTTGTAGAACCTGCTTACCGCCGAATGATGTCATACTAAAGCAACCATTGTACTTTCTAATATTGTTCATAAAGTGAACGTGCTCTGGATGTCTGCCCATTACCAAACTATATAGAGGCTCGGGCAGAGGTTCTAAGGGTGCAAGTTGCACCTTTCCAGCGCTGCAACACATGCCAGGGGATTCTTCCTGCCATTTAAGAGCATTGCAATATTTGCACTTGTGACTCATGGTTCCCAAAGCTATAGTGCTCTCTGTCTCATAAGCCACGTCTGGATCATATGCCATACCTGAATGAGCTTTAACCGTCCACGGAAGTATTCGCCTTTCTACTCTTCTTCCAGGATTACTTTGTTCATATCGAGACTCTGCCTCTCTGTGCACCTCAGGATTATTTTTTGGTACCTAGTCACTGCTGTTCTGTGCATTTCTGGATTTTTTTGTTGGTACCTAGTCACTGCTATTCTGTGCATTTCTGGATTTTTTTGTTGGTACCTAGTCACTGCTGTTCTGTGCATTTCTGGATTTTTTTGTTGATACCTAGTCACTGCTGTTCTGTGCATTTCTGGATTTTTTTGTTGATACCTAGTCACTGCTGTTCTGTGCATTTCTGGATTTTTTTGTTGGTACCTAGTCACTGCTGTTCTGTGCATTTCTGGATTTTTTTGTTGGTACCTAGTCACTGCTGTTCTGTGCATTTCTGGATTTTTTTGTTGATACCTAGTCACTGCTGTTCTGTGCATTTCTGGATTTTTTTGTTGGTACCTAGTCACTGCTGTTCTGTGCATTTCTGGATTTTTTTGTTGGTACCTAGTCACTGCTGTTCTGTGCATTTCTGGATTTTTTTGTTGATACCTAGTCACTGCTGTTCTGTGCATTTCTGGATTTTTTTGTTGATACCTAGTCACCGCTGTTCTGTGCATTTCTGGATTTTTTTGTTGGTACCTAGTCACTGCTGTTCTGTGCACCTCAGGGTTATTCTGTGCATATTTTTTGGACGCATTTATAAGTTGCTTCCTCCTTTTGACATTAGTGTATCTCTTTCGTCGTTTTACATGAGCCTCATTAGGAATAGGAATAAGTATATGCTTTGAGAGGTGTGAGTTTGAGTCAGGCTGAGAGAAGGACGGTTTGTTGTTCTCTTCATCAGGTTTACGTTGTTCGTACGCATCAAAATGTCCCTTAGAAATATCTTGTGTGAAACGTATTCTCCTAACAGGGTTACCTTCCTCACCGAAACTCTCATAGAGCTTACCATTACGGTAAACCTCAAAAACAAACCCGAAAAGTTGCCCAGCCGCCACCAACTCGCATAAACCACCATAAGTAAAGGGTTTCGACATTTCATCGAGATACTCGCTAGAACTATTGTAATTGTTCCCCAAGCTGTCGTGGGACATAATTGAAAATTCCTCCCAATTATCCACCACATGACTCACGATTATCTCACGCACATCCCTCGCCATTAACTGTGTGTTATACATGAGATAGGAGAGGGCCCGGAAAAGGCAAGCTCCATCCCCTATAATGGGGACAATAGTGTAAGGTACCATCTCCCCATTAACATTTAAAAAATCGATTGCCATCCCGATTTAATTAAAAGTGACAAAGCGCTCTCAAAAATTAAATAATTAAAAGTGACAAAAGCGCTCTCAAAAATTAAATTATTTTTCCTTAAATCTATATCTATAAAGAAAAGATATTTAACGGCAGGAAAAGGGTCAATAAATCTAAATCGATACTATTGCCTTTCCTTCTTTATTAGAAACTAACTAATTACCTGATTAACTGCAAACACGAAATTAACGTAAAAGATACTTTACAGTTTTCTCCTTCTCTCTCTTTCTCTTTCTCTTTCTCCCTCTCTCTCTCTCTCTCTCTCTCTCTCTCTCTCTCTCTCTCTGTCTTTCTCTCTTTCTTTTTCTGTCTGTCTAAATTAAACAGATAACGATTATTAAAACATAATAATTTCAGGAATGTAAATATTATGTTAAGCTATGACAACAATTCTAATAATTAAATATAGTATGTTGAATCATAATATTTACATAAATAAAAATTCACAAACGAAATACCCTCTAGGTGCACCAACCAACAATGGCTAGGTATCAACAAAATAACCTTCTTATTAAAACGTAATAATTTCATGATTTTCAATATTATGTTGTTATGATAGTAAGTTACTGAATTAAATATAGTATGTTGAAACATAATAATTAAAGGAATAGAAATTCACAAATTAATCTATCTATATCTATATCCAGTTTCATTGCTTAAAATAATACAGATAATAATTTATGATTTCTTTAAAGTAAATTTTAAAATATATGTTATATTTATTTTATCGGTTTAGATTTATTGGCCCTTTTCCTGCCGTTAAATATCTTTGCTTTATAGATATAGATTTTTAAAAAAGTAATTTAAAAAAAAAGTAATAACTCTCTCTCTCTCTCTCTCTGTTTATTTTTCTCTCTCTTTCTTTCTTTCATTAATTTTATTAATTATGCAAATCTATCTCAAATAAATATATTTTACTCTTTATTAAATGTATGCTTTTTTAATGGTTAACATTAATAAAAATGTCCCAAATTATTTAAGTTTTCATCTTTTAAATTTACCACGTATATAACTTTACCTGTTTAAAAAATTTTTCTCTTCGTCTTTCTCTTCTTGAAAAAATACAGTTCCTCTAATAGTTTTACTTTAAAAAATTATCTTTCAATCTCACTTTCGAATAATTTATTTCTTCTTCCTTCCTTCCAATTCGACTCTCAATATCTTTAAAGAATAAAGAAAACTATATAAAGGCTATAATAAACGTTCATACATACACACAAACACACACACACACTCTCTCTCTCTCTCTTTTTCTCTCTCTAACATTAATTACGTTTTTTTTATAAATTTCCTGTCTTTCAAAACATATTACCACTTACTCTGTTCTCTCCCTTCCTTTCGTCTTCTTCTTCTCCTTACAAAGACACTATCTCCCTCTCTTTCTCTCTCTCTCTCTCTCTCTCTCTCTCTCTCTCTCTCTCGAACTTTCTTCAGCAATGATTACGTTAAGTTTTTTAAATTTGTAGTGTTCGAGGCAAACCTCGCAAGATGATAAATATATTTGAAGCATGCCACATATAAAACAGAAGAATGAGTTATCAATTATTTCCATTTATATAAGTGAATACATTGCTTAATTAAATTCGAGATATTCAATTAAAAAGATTTTAAAGAAATGATATATTTTTATAAAATAAAATTTAATTTATTTAACTTTTGATATTAAATTTTTTTTCCTCAGAACTCTGGTGTAAATATTAAATTTTTTGAAATATTTTCTCCTGGAATTAATGTTGGACATATTGATCATTTTCTAAAATCAAAAAATATTTTCATAAAAAATAAAGTTTTTTCTGGACGTTGATGAGTCAGTCAGTCAGGACAGTCGTGAAAACACATTTTACCCCTTTTCACCCCCTTATTTCTTCAGTCAGTCAGGACAGTCATACTTTTGGTAAAAATTATTTGAAAAAATTTCGATACCGGCTTCCAAAAAATCGGTAACGAAAAATTATACATTTCACAGTACTCCTCGGAAAATAATTGAAAAAATTTTGATACCGGCTTCCAAAAGATCGGTAACGAAAAATTATACATTTCATAGTAGAAAAATTATACATTTCATAGTACTCCTCGGAAAATTCTATCCCTGTTTGATCTATAATTTGTTGAGATTTGATCAATTATTTTTCGAAAAATAGGAAAAATTAAAAAAATCGGTTTCCAGAAAATCGATAACAGAAAACTATACACATAGTGGCACTCCCCGGAAAATTCTACCCCTATTTCATATACTTTTGGTAAAAATTCGGTTCAGGGGTTTGGGCTGGGCGTTGATGAGTCAGTCAGTCAGTCAGTCAAAACAATCGTGAAAAAAACACATTTTACCTCTTTTCACCCCCTTAGGGGTGGAATTTCTAAAAATCCTTTCTTAGTGGATGCTTACGTCATGAGAGGAATACACCCTCCAAATTTCAAGTCTCTAGGTTCAGGGGTTTGGCCTGGGCGTTGATGAGTCAGTCAGTCAGTCAGTCAATCAGTCAGTCAGTCAGTCAGTCAGTCAGTCAGTCAGTCAGGACATCTTCCTTTATAGATATAGATAACCCGCCCGCGTCCGCCGCATACACCGAATGCGTTGTAATTCTCGCGGCCGTCTCATAGCATATAATCCGCCCGCGTCCGCCGCATAAACCAGATGCGCTCCCGAAATTTGTAATTGTCGCGACCGTCTTATAGAATATAATCCGCTCGCGTCCGCCGCATACACCGAATGCGTTGTACTTATCGCGGCTGTCTTATAGCATATAATCCGCCCGCGTCCGCCGCATAAACCGAATGCGTTTCCGTACTCTGTAATTGAACCACTGTAATAAACCACGTTTCGTATCAAAACTGCCTTCTGTCTCTGGGCCTTCCATCGAACTCCTGGTCCGGCGAGCTAGTCCGCGTTCGATAACAACAGCCAAAAGGCAGGCCGTTACAAAACATATGTTTAGTCGCGAATTTGTATTTGGACAAAAATCCTCGCGTTTTATAGCAGTAATCCACCGTTTTTTTATTATCTTGTCCCTCGGGAACCGATGCCCTCCCTTATTTTTACATCCATATGCCACACACATTTCCGACATGTTAAAAAATTCCGAAATATTCACGTTTATGTACACAGCTTTTCTTGTTAACGATATGCTCGGTACTCGGTGACAGCTCGGTGCGTCTCCAATTTCGCTAGCGCCCCTAGCGGCTAAGAGTGGCAGGCGCCGTCCCCATAAGTAGCTGACTGAGGCTGCGTTCCGATATTCACTGCAAGTACTAAAAATCTATAGTTTACGTTACGTACACTATAGATTTTCAGTACTGACAGAGAATATCATCGGAACGCAGCCTGAGAGCGCACTGAACGCGCTAAACGCACTGTCTGCACTGAGCGCACACGACGCACACGTATGTACGTATATGCTGTCTCTTTTCAAACACTCGAGGTATCTCAAAAACGCCATCCATCGATGCAAAAGCAACCGTACGGCGACGATGACGACGTATCTTAATTGTAAAATTTAACATTTCAGACTTTGCGTCGTAATATCTCCGCTCGTAGGGCACGTAGAAAAAAACTAAGGTAATTCTTTTTACAATAGGGCCCTTTCCGAATTTTAATATTTTCTTGCGGCTTTTTCTTGGTAAAAACCTTTGTTGTGACTCCGACAGTGATAATCAATCGGGGGAACCCGAAAAATATGCACCCTATCTATTACCTATTTTTTACCTATTTTTACTTTATTTTTGGTAATTATGTAGTATAGCTAGGGAACCATCCTCCGATGACCTTGACTTTGACATATGTTGTCAAGGTCACTTTCCTGAGTGACTTTCGAAAGGTTTTAGCCCTCGGTTTGTTAAAATGTTATTAACAAAAAAAGTTTGGAAAATATAACAGTTATTTTAAGTATTGAGAGGCATAAACAACCAATATTACGTCTTTTTTTTTAAGTAGAGATTATTTCGTTTCGCGTGAAAGTTTCTGCTTTACCAAAACACAACATTTAAAGCAGTAAATTGTTGATAAATTAAAGTCTTTTTGTTAAAGCAGAGAATAATTTATTTCGCGAGAAAGTTGCAGTTTTACCAAAACACAACATTTAAAGCAGTAAATTGTTGATAAATTGAAGTCTTTTTGTTAAAACAGAGAATACTTTATTTCGCGAGAAAGTTGCTGATTTAACAAAACACAACATTTAAAGCAGTAAATTGTTGATAAATTAAAGTCTTTTTGTTAAAGCAGAGAATAATTTATTTTGCGAGGAAGTTGCTGCTTTACCAAAACACAACATTTAAAGCAGTAAATTGTTGATAAATTGAAGTCTTTTTGTTAAAGCAGAGAATACTTTATTTCGCGAGAAAGTTGCTGCTTTAACAAAACATAACATTTAAAGCAGTAAATTGTTGATAAATTGAAGTCTTTTTGTTAAAGCAGAGAATACTTTATTTCGCGAGAAAGTTGCTGTTTTAGCAAAACACAACATTTAAAGCAGTAAATTGTTGATAAATTGAAGTCTTTTTGTTAAAGCAGAGAATACTTTATTTTGCGAGAAAGTCACTGCTTTACCAAAACAAGTAAATTTTCTTCTGAAGTAGAGAATACTTTATTCACTGCTTTAATATCATCCCCCTGCGGCAGTGTTGGGCATTATTTAGATAAAACTTTATTTAGATAAGAGTGAGAATAAAATTTTATGCGATAAAAGTTTATTCGTTACTTGTAAATAAGGATTTATTCGAATAAATTTTTATCTGCAAATCAGAAATACAATTTTATTTGAATAATTTTTTATCCAAATAAAATATTGTTCGAATAAAAAAGTATTCATGTCTGGCGAATAATTTTTTATTCGGACAATATTTTATTCGTAAATCACGGATAAAAAATTATTTGAATAAAATTATATTTCTGACTTGCAGATAAAAATTTATTCGAATAAATTCTTATGTACAAGTGACGAATAAAATTTTATTGTATAAAATTTCGGTAGAATATAAGGCTATAAGATTAAAAAACAAGGAAAACTTAAAGAAATAGCTAGTTTTGAGTCGGAGTTTTTTTGTAAGCTCAAACATTGATTTTAGCTACGATACAAAGAGAGAAATTTTTTTTGTTAGAGAACTTTTTCTTTCTACATTTATTGCTCTGTATAACATCATAAAAGAAAAATACATAAAAATAATACTTGAAAAACGTAGTTTTTGTGTCTATAAGAAATTAAAAAAAAATTAATTGCAAAAAAACAAAAAAGTAAAATAAAAATGTCTCCACATCTTCGATTGACCTCGGTCAATAACTCATGAGCCGGTCCCCAATCAGCAAAGAAATGTTTTTTTAACGTTTTTTAAACGTTTTTTTTTTCATTGCAAAAAACGTTTAATAAACGTTTTTAAAAACGTTTAATCAATGGGATAGATCCTTTTTTATTCATTAAAAAAAACGTTTTTTTAACGTTAAAAAAACGTTTTTTCAACGTTTAAAATCGGTTTTTTAAATGTTTAAAAAACGTATTTTCAACGTTAAAACAATGTTATTTTAACATTTAAAAAACATTTTATTAAAATTAGAAAAAATGTTTAAAAAACATTTTTTAGCATTAGGAAAAACGTTTTTTTAATGTTAAAAAAAGGTATTTTGAACATGAAAAAAAGGTGTTTGTAATCTAAAAAATTTCAAAATTTTTACACTCCCCTATATACCGTACTCCCGAAACCGCTCGAATGTAAAATCTGAAAAAAATATAAATCAGAAATACTTAACCAATTTTTGTATTGTATTTAGCAAAAATACACAACATATAATACAAAGTATTTAATTATATGTATTATAATTATAAAAGTATGTAATTATATGTATATAATTATATGTATATATATGTATATATATATTATATTATAAAAGTTAGAATAAGTATATATAGCTTAGTTGGAAATTTCCAGTGTTTTTCTGTCTATTTTCAGAGATCTATCTCTTCATTATTATTGCTTTTGGAAGCATCACTATTACTTGCATCGCAATCATCGTCGCTTTTCGTACATTTTTCTTCATCGTCGCCGTTATTGTTACATCTCTCTGCATCACAATCATTGTCGCTTTTCATATCTTCTTCCTCATCGCCGCCGTTATTATTACATCTATAATGATAAAAAATAAACGTGTAGGTATAAAATATTATGAATACGGATGCCTCATTAATCACACACGAAACAAAACTCACTTCTTTTTTTGTATCCGTGAGGGGGCTTGAGACAACCATGTCCCGGCTTTCCTGCCAAATATAATCTCATTAATTTTCGGGAATTTTTCGGCCACTATTTCTGTAAATAAATATTACATGGAGATATCGTAGATAAGATCAAATACACGTCTCACTTTAAAACAATATCAGTTTACCTATCATTACTTTGTTGATACGATGTCCATTTAATTTTTGTTTTTCTCCTCTTTGGCCCTTCCAATTAAAAAGAGATGCTAATTTATCATCGAATATGATTCGCATGACGGAATTAATCATTTTTTGAAGGGTATCACCCACAACTTCTCCACGTAGTGATTCAATCTGAACATTTTAAAAAGCTGAGTTAGTAATGTAACACGAAATATAAAATAGATGAAGTACTTATATTCTTACCAATCGAGAACGGTAAGTGTCGTCGTTCTTTAATTTTTTCTCAACGGCTTTAAATTCGTCCATAGTTAAGAGTGGAAATGCATCCATCAAAGTTGAATGCTTTTTCGGCAAAGGTTGCTCTTTTGGTGCATTTTTATTATTGTCATTATTGAGCAGCTCTGACTCTATGAAACTGTTAATAGTTTTATCTGTCACTTTTAGCATCACCTTGCATGACCACAATTGATCTGGAAAAAAAAGCTTTTAATATCTCAATTTTGTTGTACATAAATAAATATACATTCGATTGTAGAAAATTTCAATCAATAACATTAAGAATAGTGGAAAGTGAACAAATAGAAAGTTGGTAAAGTTTTTAAAAAAATTTATAATTTTTCTGCAATGTAGGATCTTATAAGATTGAGTAATTTTTTTGTTTAAAACTGGAAATGGGTATAATATTTGTTTATAGTTAATACTGATAATACATAAAAAAATATTTTAAAGAAATGTAATTTTTTCTTCAAAATGCGCGTGGGTGTGTGCATAAGCTCCGATAAAGTTTTAGTTATTTTGTTGGTGGCCATATACAAAATATATGACACTCTAATGTGATACGCTAATATATTATTGATGTATGGTCCTCATTTTCTTTGTAAGAACATACTCTACCGACCATCGAGACACTTTATAAAATAAAATCGACATTCAAAAATTCTAATTCATTATTTCAGAGAATATTGTAAAATATTGTAAACAAAAATGTTTAATTCCGAAAGGAATACATTAAATCAATAAAATACAATATATATGTTTATATAAACGTTAATAAATATTTATAAAACGTTATATAAACGTTTATAATATTTATAATATGATAAAATTGCTGAAATTTAGGCTACAACTACATCTATCGTAACGCCTTGATCGTGGTCGTAAGCAATGAAGTCGTCGTAAACCGTATGTCTATGCCAATATATCTATAAACACATTTTTCTTCGCACGTCGAGAAAGCTGATAGGTTAGGTTAGGTTAGGTTGTAACGCCAGACAAGCGTCGTAATTGTAAAAAGTTCAAGCTGAATCAACGACATACGATGAGCTTACGATAGCGATTATGACGAGCATTACGACTGCTTACGGTGAACATGTAGTTGTAGCCTTAAATACGTACTAAAGATGTATACATACTGTTGTATATCCATCCGCCTTGTGCTGGACGGTGTGATGAGCTTGGACGCTCCCGGCTCCCGCGTGTGCACACCGGTTAATTAATCCTGGGGCGACGCGGTTAAGGGGAGATATACACCTAGGAGGCCGAAAAAGAGGTCATTTTTGCGAATTTTTTTAAGGAAAATTATTTGAAATTTTGGATTGGGAGTTTTTCTATTTAAAAGTATACACATTCAAGAATATGTCCAATTTTTTTTATTAAAAAAAATCAAAAATTGACGAGGTTGTGGTATAACCTTTGGAGCGCCGTAAAAAAATCCGGGTAAACGGTACCCACTGGCGTTTCTTCAAAAATCATCTGAAACAAAAAAACCAAAAAGATTATTAAATTAGATACTATAATCTAGTACTTGTCATAGCCGATTTTGAAAATATCGATTTATGACAAAATGGCGGACGTTTGAACATAACATAGCGATTTTTCGACCAAAAATGAGTTATTATTTTGCTTATAAAACAAAAACTAAGCAACGAAAAAAAAAATCTTATGACAAGTACTAGATAATGATGTATAGAATAACCACAAAAAAATTCAAGGCGATCGGTTCATTGGTTTTCGAGAAATTTTGGGTACCGATTTGAAAAACGTGGTTTTGAGAAAAACGCGTTTGAAAATTTGGGAATGAATAAATCATGAAATTTGTCAACTTACATGGAATCATCGATACCAGCTCCATAGTGTAGGTCTTCTGCAGTCAACGGAATGTTCATATTGGCTAAATTTTGTTGTCAGCGCCGTATTCGTTCTTCTTTCGTCTGTTCTTGCGCTTGCAGCTCGGCTTTCGCTATGCGCGTTTCGTCTTCTTGCGCAGCGTACAAGTGCGCGCCCGATCCGACCGATATTCCTAACACGTTCATGACTTCTAACAATGACGTGACACCATTGTTGAACGTGCATGTTGCAAGAAATGCAGCAATGTTAACAATTTTGGCCCCGCTGTGCATCGTTTTTGGAGCTATCTTCCAAATCAGTTGGTTGAAGCTCTCATTGCTGTTTTGTGTGTATCCGCCAACACAGCGTTCCAACAATTTGTCATTGCTGAGGTTTTCGTAAATTGGTTTGATGGAATCTAACACCGTTTTTGGCAATGCTGAATAATCGTGACGGAAATTCTTCAGTTCTCCTTTAGCTTTCGCTTGTTGCCACTTGCACCACGATTCGGGGCCTTCGGGACAAAAATGATGTTCAGGCTTGCTGTCTGTTGAGCCGTAATGGTAGAATGTTGCCCATATCGCTTTTTTCATATCATCCTTGGAGTTACTGTTTCTTCGAATGGCTAAGCCATAGTAAACGCTCAGTTTGTCTATAAACTTTGCCGTCAATTTGTTTCTGCCGCCGATTCCAGGATTTTTTTTTTTTGCATTCGCGAAGACGGATTCCCATTCGCTTTTGAACGTGTCCCACGCATTCTTTTTTTATAATCTCAATCTCATCACCATACGGTTTCGCATTCACTAATCCCGTGTACGTCTTAGAGTCGCCATCCCCGATGTAATTAATGTACATAACTCCATGCTTTTCGACAGATCTTGAAAATAATTCCTTCATGGCGTCTACTTCCATTTTGCCTGCCGATCCGACATGATTTGCCTGGCAATTTTCTTCGTGATTAGATTTCCATTCCTGATATTGCTCGGTATTGACGTGTTTATTCCAATAGTTACATTCAGCACAATAAAAAGACTTTACAATAAAATCAACGACTTTTCCTGTGAAGTGACCAATGAGAACCACAACTCCATATAATGAAGTAAAACCACGTTTTCGCCACGTACCATCTCCTGAAACGGTCAGTTTTTTTATATCATCACTCGAATTTTGTTTTGTTATTTCCTGTTGTTCTTCTTTTACAGCTTGTTTTAACACCAATTGAACAATACTTGAAGCAGCAGAATGAATGTTGTCAATTATCATATCATACGTCGTTTGTTGAACCGGAGGCGGTAAATCCATGAGGCCACAAAATTTCATAGCTCCACGCAAATCAATCCCCAATAAACGCATAACAAAAAAGAATCGTGTATTTATTTCGTAAGCTGTCTTGATGTACGGGCACGAAGGAATGAAAGTCGGTTTGCACGATGAACACAAAACTACAATTTTAAAACCGAGCCCTCGAGTGCTTTCTATTGAGAATCGGACATCGCTATCACACTTTTTGCATTTTACACATTCCGATAAGGCAGAAAACACTGTCAGAAAATTCAAAATTCGATACCCGATGTTTGGATCTTCTGGAGCGGATGTCTCACGATCAGTCTTCAATTTTTTGGCACTGGAACTAATATTCTCGTCGGAAAGTTCTACTTTTTCGGCAGTATATCGATTTTTGGGCGGTATCTTCTTCTTGCTTCGATCTTTGCGAAAAGATCCGGATTGATGAGCTTCCCGAGAACCTTTATATCTGTTATCCATTTTCCTCAGAATATGTATTCACAGACGAAAACTCACTGTAACGCAGTTGCACGAACGGCAAGCTACTGACTAAACGCGTCTATTTTCTGGCTAAGAATAACGGTCGTGTGATCCCGAGCCCGCCCAAAAACACAATAGAATCGTAAACCGGTTTATACACGCTCCCTTCGAACGGTCGCTTGCCTCTCGGCTCGGCCACAAAACAGGCGGCACGCCGGCGCGCTCTCGGAGACGGTTCACTCTCTCGGCTGTAACTTCGTTATTTATCGAGATATTGACTTGCAATTTTAACCAGATATTTTTGAGACCTCAAGCTTCAAGAAAATGCAAAAAAAAATCGATTTTTTTGACCATGCTAGGTGTATATCTCCCCTTAAGACACTGAACACTGAGTCTTTTGATTTTATAACAGTTTATTTCTGTCTTATAATCACTCTCGCACAAGAAGAAAACGTCCGATCGATACGCTCGCTGCTGAGTTTCTGCCGCTAGGGAGGAGAGGGTACGGAGAGGGGATCGAGAGGAGAACGAAAGATGAAAAATTTGACGAGCGAGTCGGTACACGTGTGGCGCGCGATGAAAAATGGCGCGGAAAATTCCGTTGAATCCGAAAAATCCCCCAATAAAGAGATTAATCAAGTTTATAACAACGTCTTTAGAATATTTCTAGGATATTTTATATATCAATTCATAAAAATTATAGTTGCTTTATTATTCTTATTTTATATTTATATCTATTTTATAGTTTATAATTATAATTTTATTTTACATTGAATTTACATTTATTTTACATTTAATTCACATTTTTTTACATTTATGTTTTTTAATTAGTAGTAAATGTAAAATAAATGTAAATTAAATCTAAAATAAATATTAAACAAACGTAAAAAAAATATTTGTTACATGTACGTTGCAAATAACTAATAAATATGAAATAAATGTAAAATAAATATAAAATAAACATGTTAAAAACGTTCATTTAACAAACGGATTTTAAATGTAAAATAAATGTTTTTTTAACGTTTAATAAACGTTTTTGGCAATAAAAATCTACAAATGTAAAATCAATGAAAAAAAAACGTTTAAAAAACATTTAATAAACGTTGTCTGCTGATTGGGATGAGATGAATAAGGCTGGTTTATGATGTATTGCGTGTGGGTCTAGTATAATAAACTTAAAATAAGTTTACATATGCTTATATGTGAATACAGTATACCTGTATTCACATGTAATGTAATGTAAATAAAATTAACAATCACTTTTTGTTAACGTTACAAAAATACATTATCTTAAATCGCAGCATTATAATTGCATCTATTATTGCCACTTTCATTGGGCAGTTGACCACACGGTACTGCAGCTCTCAATGTAAAAAAAATCTAATAATTCTTACTCGTTTACATAAGATTTAGAATAATTTCCCTTCAAAACAACTTTCATTTCGAACATTTTATCTGACAGCTTACTACTTTTTGGAACATTTGTCATGGTAGCGTAGGAAAATAATCGTTCAACGGGGGCAGAGGACGGCAGTGGTGTATTATAACGCACAAATACTTTTTTTATTGCTGGATAAGATTTGAGCATTGAAACTTCTCGAGTACTGTCACTTAAATACTTTGAAACTACCATATCTATCATACATGAATCTCCGCAAGTTGCTGATTGTGATTCCATCGCAAAATCAAAGTAATCGTCAAACGGATCCGTTTCTTTTTCGGAAACTTCTACACAATTACTCTCTGCTGCAACTGCTTTTTTAAAAAGTGATAGTATCTGAGCTGATTCAAGGCCAATGCATGACAACCATCGATTTCTGACAGCATTCTGTGCTGATACCGCAGACATGTCAAAGAAATCTTTAAATCGTCTTTCGACACTTTCCAAAAGAGCATCCGATAGTGGTCTACAATATTTCAACTCCTTGTTTTGTAAAACTTGTAATTTTTTACGTAATGCGAAAAGGCAAGGGAGAACAATTCCGTAATATACATTATTTTCCCCTTGCAGAATATCGAGAGCTTCAGCCACAGGAGCGACACATGACAGATGTTCCTCAATGTAAATAAAATCAGTCTCCTTTAAAGTATTCTTGATATTGAGCGCTCGACTTAACTGAGGACACTTTTCACGAATTTTTACAATTTGGCGCAGAGAATCATATAATGAATTCCACCTAGTTTCACCTGGCCTGCTCAACGTATGACCTAATATGTCCATTAGTATTTCTGCAGACTTTGGACGTCCAACGAATCTCCATAACACCGTACATTTGGCCATTGCCTGTTCATGCACTGATAATAGCGATGGAAAGCTGTTAATAGCTTTTATGGCATCGCTCGCGACACAAAGATTGAGCGTATGTGCACAACACCTGAGATGTTGTGGCAGAGGCTTATTTGGCTCTAAAGCACATTCTTCATCAGGATCTAGAAATTGTAATGTTATGCATACATAATATAATATATAAATCGAATCGTAATATAATTAATTTTGGCTTTATTTTTAATAATAGTGCAGGTGCAGCATTAATTTTAAACTGGTGAAAAAAATATTACCCATCGGAATTGATTGAAAATCCTCATCGTCGCTTTCTTCATTTGCTGATGTATCCAAAAATTCATTATTTTCACCATCAACGTCCCTTTGAAAGTTACAAAGTTTTACACCAAAAACCCTGAAAGCTTTAGCAAAGTTACTAGCATTATCAGTGACAGTGGCTAATATTTTTGACGAATCTAAACCAAACTCGGAATGAATATCGCATAACATCTCAGCAATCTTATCGAAACTGTGTGTTCCTTGGAATCTCCGGCAGGCCAAAACTGCAGATTGTCTCTTTAACGAATTAATGTTAATCCAGTGTGCAGTTACTCCTAAAAAACTTATTTTCTTCGAAGACCACACATCAGCTGTGGTTCAAATATATTGCGCTTCTTCAGTTAAAATTTTTTTAATAGATTTGGTATTGCTTTCATACAAATCTTTTATTCTTCTACCAAGAGAGCGTCGACTTAGTACCGTTATTGGTTTTCCGCGGGCTTTAACTTGAAGATGATCAAATATAGCTTGGAAATAAGGATCATCTACTATCCTTAATGGGGTCATAGAGTGAACAACGAATTGAGTTATATCTTCGTCCAATTGTTCCTGTAAGCTCAGCAGTTTGCGTTTCTTGCGAGATGCAAGTTGATTTTCATCAGAACAGTCCGATGCAGATAATTTGGCTCGTTTTTCTTTGCAATATTTTTCATATTCCTTTACCAAATTACTGTCGTGCCTTCGTTTCAGGTGTGATTTGAAATTTGATGTCGATGTTAATGTACCTTTTACTTCAACAATCTTTGGTAAGCATGCTACACATGTAGCCACTACGTTGTTAGTTTTCAAGGAATTTTTACCCTGTACAATTTTGAAATACTTTCCATCTAAGATTGCCATGTTCGAGGTGATTGTATTCACTGAAGGTGAATCTCTGCTATTTTCGGTATTATCCGCACCATCATTTTCGTTTTCAGACTGTTTCATCTGCGAGGGCGAGGACGAGGACGTTGTCTGAGAGTGAGAGTCTGGTACAGTGTTTGTTCCAGATTCAGCCATGCTAACTAAAACAATGTATAATATATAAAAATAAGCAAAACATATATGTGGTATTCCACGTCAAATTGAACCTAATTTTCTGGGATTTGATCCACAATCAAATTTAAATATCTTACCTTCGATTAATAAAATATTTTTACTTCACTATAATTTGTGTGTCGATCGTCGATCCACACACATCAGGCAACAGAATAACACTACTCTGGATCGAATGAAGCCAAAATAGTAATACTGGATATATCATGGTGACCGTTACACGGTCAAACGCTTGTACGATAGTTATTGTTATTGATGAAAGCGAGCGGCGCGAGCGCCAACATTTGAGACATAAATAAGACATACTGGTATTTATTCGAATCAAACTTTATTCGTATCGTACGATTGAGCATTAATTCGAATAAAAATTTATTTGTAAATTTTGAATAAAGATTTATTCGAATAAAGTTTTATTCGTATTTTATGAATAAAGATTTATTCGGATGAAAAATCATTCGTCACGTTATGAATGAAGATTTATCCAAATAAAATGTAGTTGACTATGTTACGAATGAGACACATACGAATGAAATTTTATTTGAATGATATTTTATTCGAATAATTTATTCTTAATTCGTTATTCGAATGAAATGTGCCCAACTCTGCCCGGCGGTCACATGGGTTCGTGGCGAAAGTGTATATGCGTGAACTATTTTAACATATATATTTATGTCTTCCAATACTCAAAATATCTGCTATATTTTCCAAACTTTTTTTGTTAATAACTTTTTAACAAAGAATGACCGAGGGCTAAATGTGGCTAAAACCTTCTGAAGGTCACTCAGGAGGGTGACCTTGACAACATATGTCAAGGTCAAGGTCATCGGAGGGTGGTCCCCTATATTACATAATTACCAAAAATAAAGTCAAAATAGGTAAAAAAAATAGATAGGGTGGATATTTTTCGGGCTTCCCCGATTGATTATCATTGTCGAAATTACAACAAAAGTTTTTACCAAAAGAGCCGCAAGAAAATATCAAAATTTTGAAAGGGTCCTCTATTGTAAAGAATTACTAAAACTAAAAACACTTTTATTATATAAATCGACCCCAAGCTATCGATCAAGCCTACTTAGAACTTGATCCGTTTAAGGTAAAAAGTACCAGTACCCGGACATGTACCTATATCCGGACACCTTTATTATCTATAAGTATAACGCGAATTAAAATCAAAGATAAAAGTATTTTTTCTTGTAGTTTGAAACTTCAATTATAATATCCAAACGTTTATTTTCATAAATTTATATTTTTTTAAAGGTATCCAGACACAGATACGTGTCTAGGTATTGGTACATTTCCTATGCTTAAGTGTCCGGGTATTGGTACCTTTACCTTACTCGTTATTGAGATCTCAAAATCTCAGGTACCGCGCAACTCGTGCGTTCGCGTATAAAAGAGTCACGGTGCGGTCTCGTTTCGCGTGTACTTGGCGCGAGACACTACCGTGTTTCTTGATACGTATAATAATACTTATTTGCGTTAAAGAGTTGAATTAAATTGTATAGTGTGAATCAATAAATATCTTCAAAAAATTTCTTATTTATGCACAAATAATCTGAGTAAAAATACAAACAAAATACGGGCACAATAACCTTATACTTTCGAACTAGCGCACTTCGTGTTGTTTGTCAACATTTCGATCGGAATATCGGATTCAACTTTTCACTCGCTCGCGAGATATCGGAAGCTTTCTGATCATTTCAAATGTAATCCGAATGATCTTAATAAGACAAAAAAACGGAATTATTCCGTAGATAAACATTTTCGAATAGATTTAGGTGTCCGAATACGGATTTAGACGAAGCAAACAGGAGCAAATAAACATGAATAAACACTTTGCTTTGATAAATGCAAGAACGCTACGACTAGTACTCGCGATATTGTTCGCATTTACCAAAGCAAATTATCCGTTCGCGCTCGTTTGCTTTGAATCCGATTCGACGTATCGATTTTAACGATATTCGGGATTAATCGAATGGTTACGTAAATTTCAAATGAAGCAAATAAATGCGAAGAAGCACGAATAAAAAACTTTGATGAGTGCAAGAACAGCATTCACCAAAGAGTACTTACGATACTATTTGCACTCATCAAAAAAGATTGTTTGTTCATGTTCGCTCGCTTTTGTTTGCTTGGTCTAAATTTAATCTAATATAAGTGGTAGTCATAATTTGAAGACAGAAATCGTCAAAGTATCGTTTTTATTGCTATCATTAAAAAGCAATGTAAATTTGTACATCCGATGTAGATCCGTGACATTGAGAGAACATCGCGAAGAAACTTCTTTATCGGCAATAGCTTCTTGGTAACAACTCGTATCGCGCGATAAAATCTGTACGTTCTCGTCGAATCTCGTAAAGTCAATTTTACGTTTTCGTTATACAGGCACTCTCTTCTTCATCCAGAAGCTTGTTCAATGTGCACAGTACCACTTCCTTGAACTGCCTGCGCCTTTTGTCGGAGAGTTTCGTAATATCCGGGATTAGACTTCGATAGAAAATCAATTCCGGATCGTTCGAGCCGTGAGCCTTTAATTCCGCAAGGAGAAAATCGATCGTCGGTGCGATCGCGTCCTTGGACATCAGCGTTTTCGAGTCTTGTTTGGAAGGAGTCGAGAGTCTCTTTTCGTTCGGCCGGTTGTTCTCAAAGTTGGCGATATGCTGCGATTGCTGTTGCTGAACCTCGTTCATTTGCGATCCAATCGCGAATTCGATTGGATCTTGGCTACCCATACGGACTGGCTTCTGCTCTTCCCAATAATCCATCTGACTGTTACCCAGGTTATTTTGCTGATTTGCGTCAATATATAAAAAATCGTTCACAGCGGACGCAGCGTTTTCGTTCTTGATCGCGGAAGCTCTCCGTAAAGATGAGTTTCTCGTCTCGTGCTCTGCGCAATCAAGAGAAGAGACAAATATATAAATATATATAAATTATTCTTATAAAAAATATACATATAAAATAGAAAAAAAATATAGGAAGAGGATAAATGTTGAAGGTTTTTTGAATTTTATTTCAACAAGCGAATACAGAATAAGAAAAGATTTAAGTTTTTTTGCAAGCGATCTGCGTATTGACATGACTAGCAAAGATTGATACAAAAATTATTGTACCTATACATATACCATTACTTATTGTTAGATTTATACAAAGAACATTTTTGAAGATATTTTTATCCTAAAAATAAATATATTTTTATCTTAATTCATTGTATTCGCAGTGCCACGCTCCAATCAGCTGTTCGGTATGATGAGTCATCGGTTGATGAATGTGAAGTGAGGGGGAAGGGAGACTGAGAGTTGATTTACAAACAATACAAACATGAAAATTGAGGCGCACCATAAAAACGAAATAAATTTTATATATAATCGCATGAAAGATAAATTTCTAAGAAAAAAGAATACAATACTTGGAATTTAAATAGATTTTTATTCTTACCGGATTTCTTGAGGTGACTTTTGTCGCCATGTCTTACTGTCGACACGCGGGCTGCCGTCGGCTTTTGCCGTGTTACCGGCGTCTTGCTGCCGACCTGAATATATCGCGGTTTCGGTCTCGGTTTACTCTTGTCGGCCAGGAATCTCATCGCATTGTAGGCGAACCATTTGCTGCGGTAGACTCCAGTCGTGCCGGTGCTAGTCGACAACTTAGATAGCTCCTCCTTTTTTACCTCGCGATAGAAGTGGCTCTGGAGATTCTTCAGCTTCCGCTCAATCTCATCTTTCTCGACGTTGAAACGCGCCGCGAGCTCGAGCGTGACCTCATGGCGTTTCTGCCGGTCCTTGTAGGCGTTGCATTGAGTGTCCCACAGCATCGGCCGTTGCTGAAACAGCGCGATCAGCTGCAGGACCTTATCGTATGGCCATTCTGTGGCGCTCTCCATGATGGCAACCAAGCTGTGACCTGTGACTGAGCGAGACGAAGAGCGGGCCGAGCGGGCCGTCGGCATCGAGCGCGCGGCTTCCGGCACGGTCGGTGCATCGTGGCGCCATTCCGGCAATGCAGTTTTTGCCGCCGGCTGTGCCCCGGCGGCAAGCCGCGCGCTCTCGTGGGAACGCGGCTTTATGCGGTATTCTGCATCTAGCAATATTCATAGTTTGACTGTACCTATATTTATAATCATTTCAAATATGATCTCGAGACTTTACACAATTATTTTTTTTATGAAAAGATAAAATCTTAAGACGTAAAATGACAGTAAGTAAATATAAAATTGCATATGAATACCGTTATTCCTAGTCTTGAGGTTGGCTATTCGAGTGTCGATCGTAATCGCGAATCGTTGTTATATTAACAGTATTGCGTATATGTGTATCGAGATCTCAACATCTTGGGTGCTCGCAACTCGTGCGTTCGCGTAAATGAGTCACGGTGCGTCTCGCTCCGCGCGTACTTTGCGCGAGACACTGCCGTGTCTCTTGATACGGTAATATTATATAGTGGAGGCAAATTAGGTTTTTATCTCGAAACCGGTTAAAACTACTCGGATTTGAACGTTTTTTTTTTAAATGTAGGTAATTAAAAACACTACAATGTTTATGGGTAAAAAATTGACACTAATTTTTTATTTAATAAATTTTTATTTAATAATTATTTAATAAATTAAAGCGTCAATTTTTAACCCATAAACATTGTAGTGTTTTTAATTACCTACATTTTAAAAAATATCCGAGTAGTTTTAACCGGTTCCGAGATAACGCACTTTTTTGGTCTAATTTACCTCCACTAATTACCTTGAATCAATCCGCGAGACTTTAGCCCCAAAAATTTTCAATATTTAAAAGTTAGATATTCTTTTATATTATATTTTGTATTAAATATTTTCTGATTCTATATATATTATAAATTCTCTAATGAAAAACACGTAAAAAGAAAGTTTTCTGTCACTGACAAGTCTATAGTTTTTCATGCTAATTTGTTGTCGGAACGTTAATAAACGCTACGACATTTTTTAATCTTCACTTAAAAATGAGATTATATTAATCTACAGCAGAATATATGAAATGGAATATTTTTTAAATATATTTATATGTATACATTGTTTTTTTACTAGTTTCTATATATTGTATTATTTTTAATATATAGTTTCTTTTAAAAGCAGTTTTTTCATATGTTTTTGAATTTTTAGTTTTAGTTTGTTAACTTTTCAAGCAAGCTTCGACACAGTAATGCTATAACGAACGGTCAAGGAAACTTGTAAAATGTATATAATAACATTGCTTTTTGCAATGTGTTATCATGCGCAGTAATCGGAAATTTCCGTCACGTGTAGCAGCTGTATATTTAATTATTGACGAGAACACAAAGTTCTAGCATCCTTCCGCGTGCATCACAGGGCTTCCGTGCAATTCACTAAATATTAAATCGTTGCGGTAACGCAAGAACGGGAGCGTACGTGTTAAAGCAAGAAGATGCAAAAGAGAATATGAAACGAAATTATCTCGCTGTCTGAAAGAAGTTGAATGGTAAACCAAACATTGCAAGTACGCAAATATTTTCGTATTATACATTCTTTTTATATGAAACAGTTTTTATCTGCTTATATATAATCATATCGCGAATTTAAATTACACTCCTTTTAGTTTCACACACAGACTTTAACGAAACTGTAACTTAATTCAAGATATTTACAGTATTAACTACAGAAATTTCCTCGGTATAAGTCTCACTAAAGAATTCGATTGCAAATCATAGTCGGAGAAATCGTGGTAAAACATTAAGATCGCGAATCGTGGAATATCCTGTAGAATTTAAGATAAATATTGTAAATATATTGCGGCATATAATTTTAAATATAGATATATTTATTGGCTCCCCTCAGGGTTGCAAGGCGTTTTGTAGGGACGTTCCCAACCCTTTACAATCACTTAACCTACCTTAGCCTATTTTACAATTAACCTTACATACTAATCGCCCTACCTATCTTTACACACACACACACGCTCGCAAGTTCCCTATCTCTGTGGACTTCCGTTTCCGTTTACAATCTCCTCATTTCTCCTCTTTCTCTCATTCACTCCTCCCCTCCCCTACCTCCCAATCCCCTCCATCACCCTCTCCCTCCCTTACTCTCTCTAATTTCCTCAGCCATCTCTCCCCCCCCCCTTCTTCCCCCAACACCTCCCCCACCGCTTCCTGCCATGATCTCCCTCCCCCCCAATCTGCACAATCTTCCCACACGTGTTCCCACGTCTCCTCCCCCCCTCCACACACCCTGCACACTCTTCTCTCCTCTGTCATCCAATGTTTCACCCCCCTCATACCACCTCCCAGCCTGTATCTAGCCACCCTCTGCCATCTATTTTCTCCCCAGTTCTTTTTTAAGTACTCCGGTATCCCCTCCCCTTTTATCATGCCATACCACTTGTTAAATTTTGCCTCCCCTATCTCCTTCCACCTCTCTTCTCTTTGTATTCTCTTTTCTCTCTCAAGCACGTCCTCCCCCCTCCACCTCCCCTCCTCCCTCAGCTCCTCCACTTCCTCTATCTTCCATCCCCTGCTCTCCACCGCTTCTTTTCTCTCCTCCTCCCATCCCCCCCTGCTCACCCCTCTTTTCGCCCTCCTCTTTACCTCCTCCCAGCATTCCCTTGCCAACTCCCCTCCCTTTCCCTCCTCCAATTTTTTCTCATACCCCCATGCTCTCATAACCGCCCTTCCTCTTAGTTTCTCCCTTTGTAACTCCTCCCTAATCATATATCCCGGTATACATCTTTCCACTCCCAACACCCACCTTAAATATCTTTCCTGTAATCTCTCTATTTCCCCTCTTTCCCTCCACCCCCATATTTCCACTCCGTAACTTATCACCGTCCAAATCAACTTATCAAACAACCATATTCTCCTACCCCAATCCCCCCCAAACCTCCTCTTTCCGATCCCCCATACTTGTCCCAGCAACGCCGCCCCTCTCCTCGTCCTCTCTTTTACATGTTCATCCTGCCTCCCATTACATTTTACTACATATCCCAAGTAGCAGAATTTTCTCACCTCCTCTATTATCCTACCCTTCCACCTCCAACTCACCTTTTTCCATCTTCCTCCCCCTTTTCTGCATCTCATTATCTTCGTTTTTTCACTGTTCAATACCAGTCCCTTTCTGTCCAAATACCCCTCCAGTTTTCCTATCATTCCTTTCATATCTTCCTCATTCTCCGCCAACATCGCTATATCGTCTGCATAAGCCAGTGTATATATCTTTCTCCCTCCCAGCTTTATTCCACCCCAGCCCCCTTTTTTCAGTTCATCGTCAATGTCCGCCAGCAGCAAGGTGAACAGAATCGGACTTAACGGACACCCTTGTCTGACTCCCCTTCCTGTCCAAAATCTCTCTCCCATCTCCTCCCCCACCCTTACTCTGCATATCGTCTCCCCCAGCAGTTCTTTACACCTCTCCACCAAGCCCTCTCTTACTCCCCTTTTTCTCATGGCTTCCACTAGAATCCTCCTGTCCACCGAGTCAAAAGCTGCTTTTAAGTCCACGAACATCACCACCATCTTCCCTTTCTTTCCATTTACTTGCCTGTTTATCAGGTGATTCAATACGTAAATGTTGTCCGTGGTCCCAACCCCTCTTCTAAACCCTGTCTGACTCGGTGGCAGCAAGCCCTTCTCTTCAACCTCTTTCCTCAACCTTTCCGCCAGTACGGCAGCATACACTTTGTATGCCGTTTGTGCTAACGTCACCCCTCTGTAGCCCCCCACTCTTTCTCCCTCCCCCTTTTTTCCTATAGGCACTATAATTCCCTCCCTCCAATCTTCTGGCCATCCCTCTCCTTTCCACACTCTATTACACACTTCCCATAGCCATTCTTTCACAACCTCCCCTCCAAACTTCCAAACCTCATTCGGAATTCCATCACTTCCCAACGCTTTTCTCTCTCTAAGCTTCCTCACTACCTCCCACACCTCTTCTCTCCTTATCTCCTCTTCCTCCTCCCTCCTCTCCCCTCCTCTCCTTGTTCCCATCACCACCCTCCCATTCACTCCTCCCAACAACTCTTTAAAGTACCCATCCCATTCCTGCATACTAATTCCCTCATTCACCCTCCTTCTCCTCTTTCTCTCCCTGTTTACCACCTTCCATACCTGCCCCTCCGTCCTGACCTCCTTTACTTCCTCTTCCCATTTCTCCACTTCTCTTTTTTTCTTCCTTTCACATAGCTTCTTGTATCGCTGTTTTTCTTCCCTGTAACTGTCCCCCTCTCCTCCTTCCCTTCTCCATTTCCTTAACATGTTGCCAACTCTCTTTTTTCCCTCCCTACATTCCTCATCCCACCAGCCCCTTCCTCCGCTTTTTTGCACCTTCCATTCACTTCCTTTAATACCTCCCTTATCCTCCCCTTCAACCTCTGCCACTCTTCCTCCACTCCCCCTCCTCGAGCTTGCCTGTCCCCCATTAACTCTCTAAATTTATTCCTGCCCTCTTCTGACCAGTCCCCTCTCTTACTTCCGCTCCTTCCCCCCTGCCCCTTATCTATACTTTCCTCCCACCCTTCCACCCACGCTGTCACTGGCTGATGGTCTGAATCGACCTTCTCTTCTACCACCACCCGTTCTACCCTTTCCCTTGTCCTCCTGTCCCCTAACACGTAGTCAATCACCGACTCCCCTCTTCCCCCTGTATACGTCCATTCTCCTTCTTCATCACCTCTTATTCCTCCGTTAAAAATCGCCCACCCACGTTCCCCCAGGAATCTACACAGCTTTTTTCCTTCCCCATTTACTTTGCCATCCTTCGATCTCCTCTCTCCTTCCCCCATCTCTTCTTCTCCCTCTTCCACGAACCCTCCTTCCTTACCGGTCCTTGCGTTAAAATCCCCTCCTATCAGCACTCTCACTCCCCTCTCAATCTCCTCCACCCATTCTTTCAGGTCTTCCAACTTCCGGTCCATATCCTTATTTATATATACTCCCACTACCCTCCACCACTCTTTTCCAAGTTTCACTTTTATCGATACTATCCCTTCCTTATCTTTTTTCGTCTTCTCTCTTTCCATTTTGATCCCTGCCCTCACTGCCCCCTACTATCATTCCTCCTATCGCCCTTCCCTTCCGGCTCTTCCTCCCTGCTCTCTGCACTTCCCATACGTAGCCTCTTGGCATTTTTTCCTTTATTCTTTCCCACCCCTTACCGTCCACCCACGTTTCGCATAACACCATTACGTCCCAATCCTCCAGCCTTTTCCAAAACTCTTTATCTTTATTTGTTAGCCCCCGCCACATTCCAAAAGGCCACCTTATAAATACTACTTCCCCGCCCCCTAGCCCTCCTCTCTCACCCCCCCCCCTCTTCCTCTCCCACTCTTCCACCCAGCTCCTCTCTCTTATCCTTCTCCATTTCTGCTCCTCTTTCTTCCCCCCTACCCGTTCCCTCTCCCTCCTCTATTCCCCCTGCCTTTGGTCTTCCTCTCTTTCATTTTCTTTTCCTTTCCCTTGCCCTTCCTCCCAGCACCTCTCTCTGCCATTCCTAAGCACACCTCTAACCTCATCCCACACCCACCATTCCCCCTCTATCCATACTCTTCCCATCCCTATCCGTACCTTTTTAACCCTCCTCCTCTTGCCTTCCATGCCACTTGGTTTATCTTCCATTTTATCCTTCTTTCCTCCCATGTCAAGTCTTCGTCTATCCACGTATTTTCGCCTCTCAGTTTCCACTTATTTCTCATTATTTTCGCCTTCTCTTCTTCACTTCCCACTTTCACCACTGCCATAACCCCCCTTCTCTCTTCTCCCCGCCTCTATTTTTCTAATCTCCTCTATCTTCACCTCCACGCCTAACTTTTTCATCACCTCCGCACACTCCCCCCTTTATTCCTCCCGCATCTTCCTTCACTCCTTTTATCAGAATGTTTCTTCTCCTTTCTCCCCTCTCCTTTACTTCGTACCTCCTTTCCAGCCTTTCCACCCTCTCCTTCCAATCAGTCTCTCCCCTCCCCTCCTCCCTCAGGGCCCTCCTCCGCTTTCCTCTCTACCTCTTCCTCCCCCAAGACCTCCTCCCTTTACCTCCATCTGCATCCCCTCCAGCTTTCGTTCCATGTCCTCTATTCTTTTCTGGAGCTCTCCTTTCTCCCTTCTCCACATCTCCTCTCTCTCTTTCAATTCGCTTTTTATCTTCTTTACTTCTTCCATCATTGCCTCCTTTTGCTCCTTCGCCACCTCTCTAATCTCCTCTCTCACTCCTCTTAACCCCTCCCTCATCTCCTCCCTTATTCCTCTCAGCAACCCCTTCACATCCATATCCTCCCCCCCTGCCCCCCCTGGTGGCGTTCTCACCGTTTTGTTGCTTCTCTTCGAGAAGTCTTCGTCCTCTTCCCCCCCCGCGCCCTCTTCCTTTTCTATTTTATCCCTCTTCCTCTTGAACATTTCCTCTATACTTCCTTTCCTCTTGGAAAGCTCATCTATATTCCCCCGTACTTCCGCGTCTCTCTTTCCCCAACCTATCCGCAAAATGCGCCATCTATCCTCTACTCTACGGCCGTACTACTTCCCGGCGTTATCCCGAAGTCCCCAGAATTCCCTAGCCTTTCACTCTCGCGCTCTCTATCCTTCCCCTTCTACGCTCGTCTCTCTAACCTCAACCTTCCCAATTCTCCTTCGCCTCCACGGACTCTCCTCCCTTATCCTCCGCGCTGCCTCCACTCTCCTACCTTCCCTTTCCCTCACCGAGCTCACCTCTCACTCTCCACGCTCTCTCACTCGCTCTATCTCTCACACTCGCACTTCGCTTTTCGCTCGCACAAATCGCCAACTCACACCTAACCAACCGGAAACGGAAGTCATCGCATATAATTTTAAATATAACATATGATTTTGTGCGTGAGGCGCCTTTCGGTACCGCTCAGCTCATTGGTCTCGTCGAGTCGTGCTGTGTGTCACGATCCGGAGCGTGCGGTGACGAAGGTGCGTATCGGAGCCATCGAAGGGCGAGTGCGGAAGAAGAGGGTGCTTAAAAAAAAAAAAGAGAAGAGAGGAAGGACACGCGGCTCTTGAAGAGTCCTTCTTATTACTTACAGCGGACACACAACAAGCGCGACCAGTTCTCATTACTCGCGCGCGCGATTGTGCGTGTGATGTATCAAATTAATATGTACGCGCAACGTGTACGACGTATACGTCGGATGGGGTAAAACTGAATGGATCTTTTAGGTACCTCATGACCACGGACACGCGAACACGCCGCACCTTCGCAAAACGACGTGAATTCATTGAAGATATCGGGTTCTATATAGTCATCCAACGATCTAACAAGCGATAAACCCATTAAACTTTTATTTAAAAAAAAGTCAATGTATCAATTTAATGTTAAGAAAACGCTTGTTATATATAATATAATCAATTATTCCCGAAATCTTCGAGAAACGATCGACAGATATCTATCTTTTTCCAACGGGTTGGTGTAGAGATTCTCTTCATTCTCTTTGACATAATTCGTCCCTAGTCCACAGCAATGTCTATACTACAAGGCTCAATCTGATGGCGAGGCACGTGTAGTGTACAGGCGCCAGCGATACGGACTCTAAAAGTTGAACACGAAGAGCTTCTCCTTCGCAGCGATTAACTTCCAGCGCGACGGCGCGCGATTGACGGCGACGGCGACGGCGGCGGAGACGGAGATGGAGGTGGAGGTGGTGGTAGTGATAGTGGTGGCGGTGGTGATGGTGGTGGTGCTGGTGCTGGTGCTGGTGCTGGTGCTGGTACTGTATACTGGTGCTGGTGCTGGTGGTGGTGGTGGGGGTAGTGGTGGGGATGGTGGTGGGGGTGGTGGTGGTGGCGGCGGCGGCGCGAGCGGCGTTGACGGCAGTTGTGACGGTGGTAGCAGGTGGTAGTGGGGGTAGACCGTGACGCTGCATCCTGCATCACAAGCGCGCAACACGAGTTTTCGGGCGGCAGCGTCGCGAGACGGATCTTTTTCTTAGCGTTCTTCTCGTCGCCGCGTTTTCTTGTCACTTGTCCGTCTTTTTTCTTTTTCTCTCCCTCTCGCGAGATATACTGTTTAACGTTTCTGGTGATCGTGGATGGAAGAGTCGCAATTTTTGCGCGTCGATTAACGCTCGCGTGTCGCATTGTGCGTCCGAGTGATAGAAAGGTACTCATGTTCCGCATCCTCGTGCGCTCCAAGATACCACGCATTATATGCGACCTCACCGTGACCCTCGTGATCATCACGGACACCTGTAAGGTAACTATCTCTGAGAACGAAGCACATACCTATATGTGAGTATGCGACATGGAGTGTCTCACCGAGAATCTGATCGATACTCGAAATTTATCTAGTGACCCGAATAACGCTGCTCTTAAATTTATAGACATTCGGAAAATTGCAGTGCATTTTTAGTTGATATTAAATGCATTCGTAAATTATAAATTTAATCTCAGCGCTGCACTTTCTTACCACTTTCTACATATTAAATGAGATAGGTGTACGTTCAGAAAGAGGGAAAAATTGCAAGAAAGTACGTATGGAATGTGCTGCTAAGAAGAATAATCGCGAATGTATGTAACATTTCAATCATAATTTTGCAAGTAAAAGAGAAAAAAATCGCTACTCTATAATCTTTTTTTTATTATTGACATATTAAAATATGCACGAAAAAAATCATACGAATGGAAATTAAATAAAAATAATAAAAAATGTTAAAGCGCGACGGTTTAAAATATTAATTGGCTTTCGCTGATCTTTCATAGTGTTTTGCATTAGTGAACCGTGGCCTAATCAAACTCCTTGAAATTCGCTATTATTATTGGATCGTCTTTTAAGCGGTTTGCCTTTGTTAGTTTCTTACACTTCGAAAATACATTATTGTGCGAGTAGAAAAATGATTTAAAAAATCAGAAACTTCACGGTGTGTGCCAGTAACATTTGACTCATTGGAATTACTAAAACAAAATCATAAAAACATACAAATTAGATTATGAATTTATATTTCCTTTCACAAACTCTTAACGTTTATTTTGCGCGTATTTCTTTAATACGATTTGCACAAAATTCATATAAGCTCAAACTTTTGTAAGTCCAATCCAATTATTCGCAGTGAAAGAATTAGAAAACGGAGTGAACGCGTTAACAATATTCAGCTGTGGTTGGCCGGACGTGTTTCAATAATCCAGCTTTATATAACGTCTTGTCGACGAGAGCGCTTTCGTGCATCGCGACACAGTTGCATTTTGTCTACGACGAGAACTGTCGCGATCTAAATCTGTCCGCTTTAGCGGCTCTCCATCGTACTTTTTGCATAATGAAATGAAAATAGATGTATATTTCGAGTTTATGGGGTAGAAGAGCCGCGAAAGGAACAAAGTGTAACAAGAGAAATTGAATTAAAGTGACTTCTTGATTCGTTCGTACTTTACAGTATTCTTCGATTGCGGTTTCGTTAACGTCAATAAAACCTCATTTAAAACTCTCGTAGAAAACTTTTGTCCACGAAATATCATCCACATACATATGCTTTACCTGTAATAATGCTTCTCGAAACCGCCGGGCAATACACTTTTTCTTCAAACAAATCGTAACGGTACGCGCGTTGCGCGTAAACGACGCGGCGAATATGGCAAAATGTAGCAAAAAGTGTATAGGATCGAGTTTGTTGATCATTATTTGACCCCATTGCGATCCGCTCGGCCTCGCTGATCGCGAAAAAGACTCTGGGAAATAGGCTACGATGTCGCTAAAAAACACATGTCCACCGCAGTTGTTAACCGTCATCGAGCACCTCGCCAAGGACACGTACGTAAAACGCGAGACTAACGCGCGCGAATCGCATCAGATCTTGTACATTGGGCTCGAATTAAAAACGGAAACCAAAACCAGATACGTGGGGCAAGAAGTATGAAAATAAAGGAGAGATGCAAATGAGAGGGAGAGTAATGTAAATAGAGCAGAAAGATATTCCTGGCTGGAAATATATTCTTGCCGAATTAATTAATCCAGCGCCAACGTGAAGAAATATTCGCTTGTAAGTTTGGGATGAAGCCAATTGTTACTGCATGAGAAGTAAGATCAAACAAAAAAAGTGAAGAATTTATCTTAAAAAAATATTGTGTCTAAAGCGTAAAGTTCTTAAGCCTGAAATTTTTTAAAGTTCTTTATCAATATGTAAGCTATTATTAGAGTAGGTCGGAGTTTTTAGATATCTAACAGGATGACTTCTTTTTAAATATAGGTAATGATGATGCTGGTTTCCCAGTCTGATGGTATTCTGTCTTCTTCTAGTATTTTTGTAAATAGCAATGCAAGATTTCTTTGCACAGTTCCATACCACCAGTTCTATATTTATATCATTAATTAATTAATACATAATTTTTGCAAATCTATGTACGTTTAGCTTTGTAAATATATCAAAAAATAACAAGAAAATATTCAATCACTATTATATGACTTTATTTAAACATTTTATGCCTTCATTTTTTTCATCGATAAAAATCTATTTAAAGATATTCATATTGAAGTTATTTACATTTTCACTAAAGAATAAGGGAAAGGTACCAATACCCGAACATGTACCTATATCCGAACACCTTTATTATTTCTAAGTATAACGCGAGTTAAAATCAAAGATAAAAGTATTTTTTCTTGTAGTTTGAAACTTCAGTTATAATATCTAAACGTTTATTTTCATAAATTTATATTTTTTTAAAGGTATCCAGACACAGATACATGTGCAGGTATTGGTACATTTCCTATGCTTAAGTGTTGTGGTACCTTTCCCTTATGTGAATAGGGTTTTCGAAAGTTTATCCTTAATTTCCATCGAAGCGATGACTTTGTGGCTCATCTGTTGAAAGACCCTCATAATAAACAGCCAACATGAAACAATCAAAGTAAAACATTTGCTAACGATGGATGGCACCGAGCGGGAAACTAACAATAAGATTAGAAAAATTCCACGAAAATCGCAATGAGGCGACTGTTAGCGGGTGCCTTACAGCCCGGTCGTAAATAAATGCTCCTAGTGCATTGATAAATTCTACGTAATGTGACAGGCGGCAGGTATATTCTTGGCGCATTTGGTTCCTAGGAATAAGTGTAAAAGCGGCATCGCAGATTATCTGACCTCGTTGCTCACGTGAGTCGGCATGTATAATATGTTACCGTGATCGATCTTAACTAGAGTCCCTTTATAAGAGCCTGGACAGACTGGTCCTTATTTTCATTGGACGTGCAACACCATGGCGGAACCAATCACGAGCGGTAAAATAACGAGCCTTAGGAGCCTCTCTCAGGGTGCGTATTATGGAACTTTTCGAAATGGATTCCGATCGGAATTGTTATTTCCTACATTTCTATTGTATTTTTAGGGAAAACAGTATAATTTCGACAGGAATCCATTCCGCAAAGTTACGTGCATAATACGTGCCAGTACACATTAACGATATTGTTACGTGCTTTGCTGTAGCACTGTAGTGTTACATACCTGCGCAAAGCACGAAATGATGTCGTTAACATTTACAGAATAGGTGTCTTAGAATTTAAAATAAAGAATTACAAAATTAATAAAAAATGAAAATGACGCATAATTGCTGGCTACTGTCTCCGCGAAGGTATAATTAATGACCTCTCTTTCTAAAGAAAGTTTTCAATAGATTTCAAAAAGAATTTTAGCGATCAGATGCAAAAAAGTAAGGATAAGTTAATAGGATTCCGATGCTTTCGTTATGCGAATATTGCTGGCAGTTTCTTTTTGTTTCCATCAGAATCGTGATTTAATTTTCAACATGTCAATTTTTGATAGAAATCTTGAGCTATTTGAAACTCATTACTCATCTATCATGGTCTACCGTGGTTCATCCGTGGAATTGTTTGGCGCGAAAGAAGAATAATACGTACGTTTGATACTTTAAAAGCCGGCCGTGGAAGACGCGGATAGTGAAAATCCGTTGTCGCCTCTCTTTCTGTGGTTTTTCCGGCGCGAAAATAAGAGAGGAATTTTTCAAAAGAAATTTGAAGCCAATTTAGATTCGCGCTCGCGCCCACCTGTTTCTTCTTCCTCTTCGCAGTCCAGAGACTGGTTCCGGATCACGGTGCGATGCAGACGCGCTGCACGCGGTGCCGCTATACGCCTTCATTTTCACGGAGAAACGCGCGCTTCTGTGGCATTTGTGTGGATGCGTGGAATCATTCGTTTATGATATATGTCCGCAATTCGCCGCGGTCGTGAAAGCGCGCACAATTAATATCACGAATTAATATCACGGTGAATTCGTTAAACTAAATCGCGGAATCATGGTCCGCGGAAGGGTGAGAAGGAGGAGAGGGTTGAAGGGAGGGAAGAGGGGGAGAGAAAGAGAAATCGTGGTCGATTTATTCCAGATTCTCAGAGATGATTGTTCTTTATGTCGGACCTAAATCGGAATAAGAGATCAAAAAAGACTCGCATTCTCAAAACGATTTATTCGTTTTATTTCTCATTCAGACAATTTACCATACAAGAGTTAATTAGTTAATTTCTTCTATGTGAGATAATTACGCGTAATTGCATGTGGTATGGGGACCGAATTGTAAAATTTTTACGGTTTGTATTGTTCCGGCAGGACACGTTTGGATGCGACAGCTGAATAATAATAACACACACACACACACACACACACGTTCGCAGATATTCATATTTTATTATAATGAGCAATTCCATTGTTCTCTCTTCTCGCGCAATATTAATAACGCATAATTAGATTGCGCGTGCATACGCAGGAAAGCCACGTCGAGAATTAATAATAAAAGATATTTAACATTGTGTAGCATAAACTTTGCATGAATTCCGTTCTTTTTAACAATATCCGTACATGAATAGCGGGCGTAAACGTTACGATTATCCTGCACAACGTCTGTGTTCTAACCTGTAGAATTTTGTGAAAGTAGATAAAATCGGAACAATGATTATTACGATGCTATCTAAAATGCGACGGTGAAATTTGTAAAAAACGAGCGATATGAATTCACAGCAATAACCACGCTCTAAAAACATATCTTAAAATATATTTGTCTTAATTTTTTACACACTCTGTTTCTCACATTTATTTGTTGAATTTAACATACTTACCATACTTACCATTTTCCAGAAAAATAAAGATAAAATTATAATAAATGAAGCTCTGTAAAGCTATACAAAAAGTCCGGAAAAGCCTTTTCTTCATCATGATAATGAAGCATCGAAACATTTTGTTTATGTTACGAGAAAGTTAACGCAGCCTTTAAACGCATAAATTTCACGTGCTGTAGACGCAACAGAAAAAAAAGTCATGTGTTTGTCGAGTGATTGTCAGTTCGTCAAACGTGTATCGAATAAGTGGTACATATCGGAACGAAGACAGAAAACGTGCGATTGCTTTATAAGAAGAAAGAAGCCAGAGGAGTAGCAAGTAGCAAGACAACATAGGCAAGGAAAATCTAGATTGCGAGTGAATTCCACATCGTTTTTTTTCTCCTGACCGTACTCGTGAAACGCACACGATTTAAGGTCAATTCTCGGTTAGGTCACGGTCCGGTCACGATCCGATCAAAAATCGTTGCCATCCTTCGAGTCGTTTGAATTGTCGTCGCGCGATTCTCAATTCCCATAACGCGATAAAGCACTCCAAAGTATCTTCTGGTTTTGAAATTACCGCGTATTGGGTTTCTATTTCCCGCAAGACGCAATGTATACGCGTACACTATTTACGTCAAGCAGAGCGCTTCCGCGTTCGTAGAAGCGGAAGAAACTGCCGACGCGAGTCGAGACACACGCAAGGGAGATGGAAACGCAAGATTGTGGACTATTAAAGCCCATCGAGCGACGTACACGGCATTTTTCTGTCTTTTCGTCCAAAGATTGTAAAATTAATTTTTACGCGATTTTCCTAGGGCGTTTTGTTACAAAAAATACCGAAGATAAGATGCTGATCAAAAATTCGTATAATCATATTTTTTAGCCTCTTCTATTTTAGGAAAATTATTAATTGTTATTCTAATAATACACGTATGTGACGATGCCATACTATATACATTGTAACGTGTGCATCGTAAAAGCGCATTATTTGTCGCGGTTTTGTGATTCTAACGGACACAGTGGGATTCCGTAAACAGACATAATCCCTTTATACCCCCCCCCCTTTCTTCATAGTCCGTCAGATGCAAATTGTATATCAGGCTTTGCACTTTTATGGCAATTCTGTACAAACCAATCGGCATTCTCGTCAAGGCTTTTCCATCTTCGGCAAAACCTCCGTGACTATAATTAGCGTGACTGCGAGGCTCACTGACCAAATTGCCATTTCCTTTTTATGGATTCTCGAGGAAACGCGTGCCGTTCGCGACAAGTCCAAACAAGTCTAAATATAACCGAAATACCTGACATGTAACGAACGCTCCTTTTCGCCTTTAAAAATATCATCAACGGGTGCTTTATTAGGAACTATTTGAAATGTGCGGCTATTTTTGCAATCTGTTTTATTAAAATCTACGTTTTCGCATAATGGTAGATAATTAACGCTTTGCCACTCATAATGAGTGATAATTAATATCTTGTTGTAGTACCGTTATGTAATTTGTCATAGTTTCTGGAAAAACGTAACGGAAAAATAAGTAACGTAACGTCAAATCGCAAGAAATCTAACGAGGACTACGAAACTGCGCTCGTTAAGAGTAAAATACCTATAAAAAATGAGAAAAAAAATTCGATTAAATCTCTAACTTAATTACAATTTTAGTTGACTCCTTCTATTCAGTTCTGCTACACGCCGTATTAAAAATAATGAAATCAGCTAGATATTATCTTTTGATAAAACAGATAAAACTATAGAAGTCTGAGATAACTCAAATTAGTAGCTGGTCATTTGTTTCGCTATTCTGCGAGTTACAAGTTAGATTGCTCGGTATTCATAGTCGATTCTTATATTTAAGACCATCTTAAGTACTATCTTAAGATGTCATAAGCCAATCACAGAGCCGTATTAGTGTCTTAAGACATTACTTAAGACGGTCTTGAAATAAGATCTGACTATGAATACTGATTAAGAAAACGATATAGTAATCTATTTATTTATGGAGTATTATGGATTTAATATAAATTGTGAATTTTTTCGTTGTTGATCCCTTGCAACATGTACTTCCGATACCTCGTTATATTTGCGCAACGTGAGAATCGATTGAAAAATTACCAGTATTACGGATTACTCAATTTTGGCCCCGAAGGATCTTGATGTTTGCGTTCATGACTGACGTAGCAACAACGCAACGTCGGAACCGGATTACGTCGACCATGAAACATAAGACAAGGTAAAGGCGAAAGTCCCCTTGCTATCCCTGTTCTCTTTCGTTCCTGCCAGCGATCTTCACCCTCGTCCGTATTTTTCCCTACAAGATTACTGCATGAAAACGTAACGCTTGCTCGAATGTACATAGTACATACGATGTAAATGTACACTTTCTTTCGTTCGGGAGAACGTTTCGTTCGCTTAAGAAATTCTGTGTCTATTTAGACAATGAGTTTTGAGAAAATTAAACCGTGTTAATAAAATACTTACTAACGTAATTTTGTAAAAGAATTATCTATTAGCAAAATGGCATTTATTCAATTGAAAGAAAAAGAACATTAATTTTGCTGTTTATCCTTCGATACAATTCACTATAGGTTTACATAAATAGATGCGAATAATAATGTGAATTTATATTACAAATTTTGTATTTTTGCGGAGCTGCTCCTGAAACACTCGGGGTGTGCACAATGCACTCACAAGAGTCACAAGTGTGTCAAGCGCGTGTGTGTACACTTTAGCTCTCTCACAATCGATCGAGCTCGCGATCGAGCATATCACTCGTTGCAACACACAGTGTTCATAATATACACTCTTGAGATAGGCGATGCACGGCATGTGTATTATGTGTATTACATATGCACTTTCGTACTATCGCGTCCGTGTAAACGCGAATACCACCAGATGGAAGAGTCTCGAATGCCCCAGGAAAGAACGAGTGCAATGTTTCCTTCCACTGCATCCAACAAAAGCTCCTTTGGACGCGAAAAGAGAGCGCAATACCCTTCACATTGCATATATATATACATGAATTCGCAACACCACTCGGAGGAAAATTGCGTCGCGCTCAAAGGCCCAGATCCTTATCTCGAGCGTTGCGATTTCGATAGAATTGGATAGCGAGACTCGATAACGTCGTGTCTTATAGTACATATGCTGCTTGCAAAAAATCCTTAAAAATTTTGTATTTATTCAAATAATGAGTTTTTGAGAAAACTACACGGACTTCACGCACACTAATCAAATACGTGATCTCTGTGAACCTAGCACCCCCACCACTAAAAAAAAGTTCGGGTATACGGCATAATTTAGTGCTAAATTATTGCTAATTTATTGTTTGTACTCATTTGCGGGAAATTAATATCAAAAGTGGGGATGCTGCCTTCACGTTACGCTAGCACTCCACTCCTCAAAAACACGTATAGAGTACCGTAAACAAAAAAAAGGTAAAACTTAAGATTAAAGGCGACCTCACCGATTTTAATGACCTTGATATATGTTGTCAAGGTCATGACCCCAAGTGACCTTCAGAAGGTTTTAGTCGTCGCTCGTTATGCGTTAAAAAGTTATTAACAAAAAAAATTGAAAAATATAGCAGTTATTTTGAGTATTGGAAGGCATAATCGACTAATATGCATGTGGAAATAATACATGTATAAACAAAGAAAAGTCATTTAAAGCAGTGAATCGTTATATTAAACAGTCTTGTTGTTAAAGCAGAGAATAATTGGTATAGAAAAGTATATATATACAATCTTATATGTTAGAAAAAGCATGAATACAAAATATTCTCTGCTTTAAACATAATTGTATGATTGGAATTGTATGACTGTATTGTATAAACATTATTGTTTACAAATATTGGGCACATATATTGTGGGATAAATATCACAGAATGTAAATAAGCAAGATTACGAGCAAGTTACTAACTTCTGACCTTAGTTATTTACATTCTGCAGGATTCGCTCTATTTGGCGTATTTGCGCTCATAGTCTATCAGTTATCTTTGTCAATCGTTGTTGCAAGACTGACACGACTTAAAATAAAGCTTTACGAGTTTTTAGGAATATGTGATGATAAAAATAAACTTATAAAAGTACTTAAAGAAATAATTAATAATACATTAAATTATATAAGCTCAATTAAATATATGTAAACAATAACGTATATTCATATGGTTTCTAGTCAGATGTACTGTCAGTAAGGGGATATAATGTTGCCATTATTTCAAAAAACAGTTATCTAGTAAGTTATGTCGTGCACGACGCATGTGTTTACTGCATAACATATGTTATGTAATATAGTAAACACATGCGTCGTGCACGACATAACTTAGTATAAGGGATGATAAAAATTTTCACTGCTTTAACCGAAAGCAACATATCGCTGCTTTAAATAACTTTCCTCCGTTCATACATGTATTATTTCCACATACATATTAGTCGTTTATGTCTTCCAATACTCAAAATAACTGCTATATTTTTCAAACTTTATTTGTTAATAACTTTTTAACGAATAACAAGCGACGGCTAAAACCTTCTGAAGGTCACTCGGGATCATGACCTTGACCACATATATCAAGGTATTGAAATCGGTGAGGTCGCTCTTAATCTTAAGTTTTACCACTGTTTCTTCAACCAAATACGTTACTTTGGAATTTATTGCTCGTTGTTAAAATTAACAAAGTCAACCAAGCCAAGAGTATGGTCACTAGATTTTATTGTTGATATTTTTCCGCGATGCTAATTGGTTCTCTCATTACGCTGACTTCGTGAGCATCTGTCATCGCATATTTTGACAGTTTTATGTATCAAGGGTTAAGTAATATTGTAATAGTAATAGTATAATTAATAATATTAAAGCTAAATAGCGCGCACGAAGCGCGCGTTTGTGATGTCTAGTAAAATAAAAACGAATATATATAATCAATGTAGCGAAACGTTTTATTTTTTAAAAGTTTTTTTCAAATAATTCTGGACATTTTTAATTATTTTAAACAGACGTTGCTAAACCTTTATTTATTTTTCTTTTTTATATATTTAGCATTCTAAAATAATAATAATTAAGAATATTTTTATAAAAGAAATATATATATAAATGAATAGAAATCAACACCAAAATAACAACTAACAACTGTTATTGGTGTTGATTTCTACCAAGAGTGCTACCAAGAGTGGAATTGGTGGAATTTATTGAATTAAACAACGAGCAATAAGTTCAGGATTGGATATTGTAATAATCGACCGTACGAAGTTCGTTGCTGATTTATATTTGCATTAATTTGTTTCCATAGTTTATCATTCAATGAATCCATTTGTTTTATTTTTTATTTGTTTTTATCCTCGTCGCCATTGCTGTAGCAAGGAAGGAGAATTCAGGCTTCCCTGTTGAGGTGCACTAATAGTCATTTATTAAGTCACTAGTACACAGTAGGATCGCGATTACTTAACACGATCTATCGTCGATGACGATCTGTCGCTGTCTGCCTACCATGGGCACAATCTAGATCCGCGTATGTACTTGCTAAGAGTAGTGGGGGGGGGAGAACTTCGTACGGTCGGTTACTACAGATATTTTGAGAGCAATAAATTATAGAATCAATTTAATATCAAAATCAACACAGCAAATAATTTTTTTAACATACTTCACTCTTGTCATGAACCTAGCCACTCTTGGTGGAATTTGTTAAGTTAAACAATGAGCAATAAATTTTACACTACATATTTTGAGAGCAATAAATTACAGAATTAATTTAATATCAAAATCAACTCAGCAAATAATTTTTTAAACATACTTTACTCTTGTCGTGACCACACTCTTGTTTAACTTTGTTAATTTTAACAGCGAGTAATAAATTTCAAAGCAACGTATTTGATTGGAGAAACAGTTTAATGTTAAACTTATACGATTAACTTTCTATTTTCGGCCGTTTTGTTGTTATGCGGTTACTTTATTACGGTAGCCGGTATCGGTACATTTGTAAATATTTAATATTTTTGGTATCTCTCTTTGCACTATTTTAGAGCAAAAAATTAGCAAAAAATTATGGTATAGGTACTTGTTTTTTTTGTTTACGGTATTCTATGTGTTTTTTTAGGAGTGGGGGTGCTAACGTAACGTGAAGGCAGGACCACCACTTTTGATATTAATTTCCTGCGAATGGGTACGAGCAATAAATTCGGAAATAGAGCAAATTAGCACCAAATTATGCCGTATACCCGAACTTTTCTTTAGTGGTGGGGATGCTAGGCTCTCTCACAGAGGTAAATACGTAATAATATATAAGTATATAATATAAGTAATAATATAATAATATAAGTAAAGTATATAAAGTATACATAAAATAATCTTTATTTCGTCAGCTTCTTCTTTTTGCGTTACTGGTAACTGGAAATGAAAACGCTCAACGTTGCACATGCTTCCACGAACGCAAATTTCCCGAAAGCTGCTCGCGTATATCTCAAATCTTCATCTCGGAAATTCCCATTCTTTCGCAACGATATTTTCTCGAGGATCTTCATCTGCGAAAATTATTTAAAGCGCGCTAAATATGGTGAAAACGTCTGTTCTTCAATATAATGAAACAGCTTCTCGTGCGCGCCATAACAAACGCGCACACGTAAGACATCACATAAGATTAAAAACGTGCCACTCCGATTTTTATTCGAGCGTCTGGAAAACATCTGCATATTCAGCATATTGTCCGACACAGCATTATAATTAGGCAATTTGTCACATCGCGGTCATTTATCCCTCATAAGCGTATCCCCGTGATCAATAACTAACTTCGACAAATTATCTGAATTGCTAAAAGATACATCAGTTAACATATTTTATTCCTTTGCCGCGCTACAATAATTAAAATAGATTTCTCTTATTTTCCAACGAGTGCCATGTTAACGAGATACGAACCGCCGATCTAATCAATTTTGTATCCTATTCGCCCGCGTTCGCCACATGATTATTTCACTTGAGTTGCAGAATTAAAGTCGAATGGCTGTACGAGCAAGACTCGTGCGCAGGGGCGCGGTGAAGTACGGAAAGCACAGCAATGACGCTTCCAGTTTCGAGCTATGAGGAACTTCTCATCCAGGTCCGCGAGCTCACTCACGAAACGATCCTTCTGCAACGTCAATTATCCTGTGATCTCTTCGACAACGCCGATCCGCCGGACGTGAATCACAACTTCTCCTTCATTTGGAAGAACTACGAGAAGGGTAAGACACAATATTTCACTCTTGGCGATCTCATAATCTTTAAGCGAAATGAAAAGTAACATAATGTAATTAAATGCTAAAATAGAAACTTATGCAAAAATAATTAAACGAAGTGATAAGAAATCGCCTCTTAATTGAAGAGTAAGAACTCCATAGAATGTGAAGGTTTTATCGATTAGTCATATAGGTATTAAGCCTCGTTTAGAGATGCATCGACCTCGACTAGGGTTATAGTTGGCTACGTCTTAGTCCGGTCTTGAGGTAACTATACTAATATATGACATCACAACTAGTGCATTGAACTCTCGTTGAACCTTATGTCCGCGCCAATAGTCTTAACTGTTAGGATGCAAATGAGCGTCCGGCAAAAAGCTAGACATATAAGCGATAATACGAACTCGTGCCCGCTGCATTGTGCATATCTTATGTGCGTCGTAAAATATTGTGTAAATCATCACAGAATAATAAAACATCCGCGATATTATAGACATACATTTAGAGAAAATTTAGTACCATTCAAGTGATCAAAAGATCGCATGATATAATACGCCGCCAAATTCGTCTGAAAGTTTTACAAGTATTTATCGAGCTATTGTCAGAGCAGACGGGTTTATTTTCGGAGATTTCTGATGACATTCGCGTTTATTCTCGTTTCTCGGACTCGGTTATCGATGTTAGACGAACGGATCGCCAGTAAGATCCGATTTAAACTTTCACGGACGATCCTGACGCAAACACGTCTGGCAAGTGGCGTCTGGCGTCTGTAGATTCGTAAGATAGGCAATGGTTGGACCGACGCCATCTAGATGCCAAAGCACTTTGTAACGCGGAGAATCCTTGTCGTATTGAAACAAAAGTAAAAGTGCCTTGACACCTCGGAACGAAAGTTCACCGGTTCTCTTTCCAGCGCTGTTTCAACTGTCACTTGCCAATTCCGTTTCATCCGCCTCGAGCAAGCTTCGAATGCTCGTTTTGCATCGCAATATCGTTATTCGTTATCCCTTCTGTAGTTTGCAATAGTAAAAATCAATGCGATCGCAAAACTCCATTTATCTCTCATGAAATTCGGTGATATCCGTGATACTCGATATTTGCGACAGTTCCGGACAATATTCTAACGATTTGTAACGTCAGAGAAAAAAGAATTACGTATACGCGTTAGGGTGTAATTAAAATAAAAGACGTATGTATATAAGAATAAATACAATTAATAATAATGATTTATATTTATATGTAAGACTAATGAATAATAAAGTTATATACTAACTTAATTTAAATTTTTAAATATGTATAACAGCAGTACATCTCACACATCGCTAATTTCCATACAATAAGACCACGTAAAAACTTACATTAGGTAATTAACATTGCATTTAACATTTACATCATAAATATCATACGCGGCAGCTTCGTACTCATCGGTTTGCGAGTCTTCGGCAAACAGCGCGTATCGCGTTTTGCTCGACAAGCTTCAGCCCGTTGTGCAACATTCTACTCCTTTGCAACGTTCGTACGCTAGGAACAGTTGCGAAATGACGGCGATCTTTCAAAATTCAAAATAAATTCGGTGCGCGATAGATCTCCGGAGAGCTTGCGTGGGTGCATGCGAGTTTATTTTCAAGCAGGAAGTACCGCACGAAGTTACGAAACGTCGGCTCGGGTTCGTTTCCTGCGTCACAAAACCTCGCGATTAAGACAGTCGATGAGGTTACGCGAATATTATTTTAAGACTGTTGAAATAGGAGGAGCATTTTTATTGTTTTATATTATTGCTTGCGTCAAACATCCTCAAGAAAGTGCACGATGAATTTCCTGAGTAAGTGTCATTCACGAGGAAAATTTATTACGACGATATCTTCCTCGATGTGACATTTTGCATCAAAGTTCTTTCCATCGAAGCTCTTTTTCCGCTCGCTCTTATCACTATTGTTTATTTTATCACGTTTCTTCTTGCAATAGTCAATGACAATTTTATTTAGTTCCTTTTTATTCAGTTCCTTACGTTCAGTTTATACAGTGTGCAAACGTATCACATATTTACCTTTTTTAGCACTGATTTATAGTATAAATGCTTCATTGACTTTTGCATATGATACACGGACGATAGCAGTCTTAATAAGATAGAGATAAGTGGATATTATATAGTTAATGATCATATGTCTAATTGTAAGAGAGATCCTTTGTTTGATTTTATTATATTTATTTATATTTATATAAATACACAGTACAATATATGTTTTACATATTTTATATTGTTTTACGTACTTTATTACTTATATTGCTTTTATCATTAAGATTGAATTTTGATTTTGCTTTTAAAACGCGCATGTTACAAATAGAGACGGTTTGTCTAAAAAAAAACGAAATTTTTTAAATATTTTTAGTTATCTTATTGTTAGTGATATGTTAAAAATTGCTTTCGAGAGACATTCTCTAAAATTTACTTCTTGTTCTGAAATACTAAATATAATATCTTCATGTTTTTCGACATTTTTCTAATTATACACAATACATTTAGTTATACGCGACAATATTTTATCATAGCTATTTCATTATGAAAATATGCACGAAATTTTAATTTACTAGATAGAAAAAGTAAGACACAGAGCGATGGCTCATTTTTTGTTCTGTCAAATTCTTCTTGCTATGCATAAATGGCTACGCTTCGTATCTCGTTCTTTCGCAGTTTACTTTTCTCCGCGGGCACATGGTTATTTTTGAAAAAGTCATCAACGGAAAGATGAACAGCGACGCAGAAGCCTAATGGCCAGAAAAGTATCAATCTCTTCTTTTCAGCTTCTGCGTTTTTTTTTTATCTTAATAAAAGGGCGATTACGTGAATAAACGTTGACCTGTACAAAAAAATTTTGAAATAATTAAATATTTATTTTTATCTCGATTTTTACGAATGGTTGTCAGATTGAACTTACACAAGAACAAACTTTGTCTCGTATATGTTATCTTTATGATATGATCTCATGTTGCAGGAAAACTCTTGGCGGATAACGTAATACGGCATTGCGATAAAACGCAGGAAATCGAGACAGGACAGAAGCCTCTTGCTGAATGCAAGTGAGTATCATTTTAAATCAAAAAAACTTTTTTTCGCGAAAAACGCGTGGCATAAATATAGTATTTTATACAAAAGATTAAAAAAAGAAAGAACATATTGTGCAGAGAAAAACGTTTCTAAAGCATCAAAATAAAACGCATACTCCCTCGTCTTCGCCAACCGAAGGTTGGCAGCAGTCGGGAGAAAAATGTATGCATGCAGAATTCCTTATGTATCTTTCTATATCTCGTTTTGACGGAAATTCGCAGCCTTCGTTCATTCTTTCAAAGAAGTCCGCGGTTCAAAAACGACAAAGAGAAGCTGCGAAGAAAGCAGCGTAAGAGGAATTCCATTTGCGCGACGTATAAGTGCACGTGATGTCATTCTCTTTTATCTTTGCGCGAACGTGTAGAGCTTTCGTCGGTTTGCACTTTGCGAATGAATCGCGGTAAATCTTATGCGCGTATAAGATAGGGTCCTTTTGCATGCACTATCGTTTGCACAGATTGTAAGAAGCAAGAGAAACAAGGTGATAGGAGATATCGCACTTTTGGGGAAGTTTATAATTTTATAACAAACCAGCTGGTTACCCGGGCTTCGCCCCGGAGGACATAAATAATCAGACACGCAAATAGTCTCTCTCTCTCTCTCTCTCTCTCTCTCTCTCTCTCTCTCTCTCTCTCTTTAAAATTCGATTAATTATTTCCCGAAAAATTCGTCAAACCTCTGATACCGCTTTCCAAAAAGATCGGTAACGAAAAATTATATACTTGATGGCACTCCCCGGGAAATTCAACCCCTACTTTATGTACAATTCTTTGAAATTCAGTCATTCAAAATCGGTTTTAAAAAAAATCGGTAATAAAAAATAGTACACTTTATAGCACTCCCCGGGAAATTCTACCCCTACTTCATGTATAATTCTTTGACGTTTAATCAATTATTTCCTGAAAAATTGGAAGAATTAAAAAAAACGGTTTCCAAAAAGATCGGTAACAAAAACTGTACACATTATAGCGCTCGCCGTAAAATTCTACCCCTACTTCATATACAATTCTTTCAAATTCGGTCAATTAATTCCCGAAAAATTGAAAAAATTTCGATACCGGCTTCCAAAAGATCGGTAACGAAAAATTATACACTTCATAGCACTTCCCGGAAAATTCTACCCCTGTTTGATCTACAATTCTTTGAAATTCGGTGAATTATTTCCCGAAAAATTAGAAAAATTAGAAAAATTAGAAAAACCGGTTTCCAGAAAATCGGCAATAAAAAACTATACACATAGTAGCACTCCCCGGAAAAATCTACCCCTATTTCATATACTTTTGGTAAAAATTCGGTTCAGGGGTTTGGGCTGGGCGTTGATGAGTCAGTGAGTCAGTCAGTCAGTCAGTCAAGACATCTTCCTTTATATATGATTATAATTATATTTACGCGTATTTCCATATGTAATTACAGAAAATTTTGTCATTTTTGTACAACAACTTTCTATCATCTGCGCGCCAACTGACTTTATCTTCCAATACATCCTGTACGTAATACGTGTATAATAATATCATTTTGTATTATCAGAGTCACATAACCGATTGTCGTGGGACCGATTTGGCTACTATCCGCGTGTACTACATACATACATCCTCTTTGCTCAGCATTCTATTAATAGACACATTCCGCGAATAGCGCTTGTCACGAAATGCGATGACTAATGCATCGACGATGTTATCACATTGTTGCAGCAATCTGAGATTTCGGCCGCGATATCGTCGCGATTTGGAATCTACCGAGAGCGCTCGATCGGACGAACTCACCAGCCGGCTTCTGACTTGGCGAAGTCGCGACCGTCACCCGATAATATTGCAGGTAAGCGATGCTGCACCTGATCGATGCACGAATCCGGCTGCACAGATCGACTTGCTCGACAGGTGACGACGTTTAATATGTCGGCCCCATCTGGTTGAAAATTCTGAGTGTTGCGCGTGTACGACTCTTTTACCTTCGCTTTTATTCCATTCGTCGCGTCGCGTCGCACGCCAATCGCCTTAAATCAATCGCTTTAATTTCGAGCTGACAAATATATTTCTGCAAGAAAATTAAAAGCATTTCCATTATTAAATTAAAAATTGACATCAATTTTGTTCTATATGTGCGTTTTATTTTTTATTTCCATATTATACATTTCATATTATATTTATTTCTGTTATAATTTTTACACGATTTTTATTACACTTAAGGGCGATCCGATCTTTTACTTGTACCAACTCTCTAATTCACACATTTCCTTTGTAAATTATTTCTTTTGTAATTGCAAAGTAATGCATTTATATTAAGCTACTATACTACAGCAGTGCATGCATCGTACAGCGCTAACATTAATAACCATAATACGCTGAAGTGACGAACAAGATAATACGTAGCATCCGTACTAATTTGTCTCGGTCCTGACCTGCAGTACATATAATCGCCACTAAATTCCATCTTATAATTCTAAGTTACACGAAACAAATGTACTCACGTTGATAAATAGCGGAAAAATAAAAACACTTTTATTACATAATTAAAACCCGAGCTATCGATTGGGTCTACTTAGAACTTGATCGGTTGAGCGGTTATTGAGATCTAATAATATCGAGTGCTCGTATAACTCGTCGCGTCGCGTAAAAGAGTCACGGTGCGGTCTCGCTTCGCGTATACTTGGCACAAGACACTACCGTGTCTCTTGATCTTTTAAAGCATCGCAAACTTTGCATAGTGCATAACAAACGCACAATTTTAAAGATACAATTTTACAGATATAATTATGGGTATAATTCGACCGTACAAAATTACTTTAAAAAAAAAAGTAAAAAAAGGCGCCAAGTTCACGCATAGTAGTGTACCTATATGTTGTTACGTCGAAAAAAAAAGAAAGTGGTAGTATTAAGGTGCCTTTTCATGCTGACGCTCGACGCTCATTTTCAGCGGCAAGAAGGTCGCATGACTACAATTGACGCCGGCGTCAATTGAAATTCATGAAAAGGAAAACAGCGTCAAAATTTCGGCGTCTTCGCGCTGCTTTGGCTTTGACGCTTGAAGTTAGAAATATCCAACTTCTTTTTCTTGACGCTGGCATCATATGATGTCACGTGACGATGCTCAATGCTGTTTTTCAACGCCCCATGAATTGGCACCTTTATACCTCGAGAAAATTTAAGTAACAAGTGGTAGACGTAATCTTTATATCTCGAAAAATCTCGAAAAAATCTAAGCAGTAGTATCTTTATTTCCGAAAAATTATAACCCAAGTGATCTATCAAGACATCACAAAATTATGTTACCTTATCAAAAAGAAGAGTCGCGCTTCAAGTGCATGATCTATTACAATTACAAAAAAGAAATGATATCTCTTTAAATTACAGCGCCAATTACAGAGAAAACATATATATTGCCTCAAAAAATAATTGTTGCACTACTTTGAAAAATCTTTAAATTGTGTTTAAATTTAACAAGGGAATACAAGATATTTAAATACAAAGTTTACATGTGTATTTTTTAGTGGTCACAAAGAATTACAGAGGTAACAGTACAAAATAAAAATATTTTATTAAAATACATAAATTTTTCTTGTAAAAAAACTTGGCGCTGCTAGACCTCAAAATTTTAAATAAATAAATAAACTTATCCTCTACTTAATTATAAGCCGCATTATCCGCCGTTTGTGTCGTCACGCACACCCATATCACTCACTCGCACATTCACGCTGATAATCATTTAATATTACTTTCATCGCATTCTCCTCTGAATTATTTTTATTTATTGTTGTCCTTATTTATTTAAAATTTTGAGGTCTAGCAGCGCCAAGTAATTTTGTACGGATATCACGCCTTTTTGTAGTGTTACGCATCTTAATCTTATAAACAATATATCTTATAATCTTATAAACAGTATATACAAGGTATGAAGCTAAAAGTGTTACGGACTATTATTTCTAAAGAAAACAACAATCTGAATGTAGGACACCTAGACATCGAATTCAAGGTATTAATACACGTAGACACCGAAAACTACGGAGCTCACTATCTAGACATCGTCATCGGCAACCTGGGACACCTAGACATCGCATTCAACGTATTATTACACCTGGACACTGAAAACTACGAAGCGCACTATGTGGACCTCGTCATCGGCAACCTGGGACACCTAGACATCGCATTCAACGTATTATTACACCTGGACACTGAAAACTACGAAGCGCACTATGTGGACCTCGTCATCGGCAACCTGGGACACCTAGACATCGAATTTACCGTACGATTATACCTGGACACCGAAAACTATGAAGCGCACTATCTGGATCCCGTCATCGGCAACCTGGGACACGTGGACATCGAATTCAAGGTATTAATACACGTAGACACCGAAAACTACGGAGCGCACTATGTGGACCTCGTCATCGGCAACCTGGGACACGTAGACATCGAATTCAACGTATTATTACACCTGGACACCGAAAACTATGAAGCGCACTATCTGGACCTCGTCATCAGCAACCTGGGATACCTAGACATCGAATTCAAGCTTGATTCATAAGAATCGACTTAAAAATTCCCTAGCGGCACTTTCTGCCAAGCGTAGAGAATCTTCTTTTCCGTTGACTCAATATATATTATTTATATATTATATATATACCTAATTTTTACCTAAATAGAAATCTTCCTCCTGACCGATAAGTCTATCGACTTAATTTCGAAATACGCGCGCGATATCGAAACTGGCGATACCTGCGCCGCCAGCGTCGAAAAAGTGAAAGTAACGTTTCTGATTATGACGTCATCATATAAAACGTCGGCGTTAGGAGGAGGAGAAGGAAGTATCTTAATAAAAAATTTTCACATTTGGACTTTGTGTCGCAATATCTCCGCTCGTAGGGCACGTAGCGGAATATTATAAGAGAAACCCCCCCCCCCCTAATTGGACCCCAAGCTATCGATCAAGCCTACTTAGAACTTGATCCGTTCACTCGTTATCGAGATCTCAACATCTCGGGTACTCGCAACCCGTCGCGTCGCGTAAAAGAGTCACGGTCGGTCTCGCTCCGCGTGTACTTGAGACACTACCGTGTCTCCTGATTCGTCTAACTAACGCATCACCGATAAGAATCAACCATAAAGAAAACGATGTTTATTTAAGGACGTTCTCTCGTTCTTATACTAGAGAAAATCGATTTTTTTAGGATTTTCTTGAAACTGTGAATATACGTTAATTTAGGTGTGCTTTATGCGTGGTATAAATTTCAGTACCTCTTCCGGTATAAAAAATCAAGATACTGAGCCTCAAAGTTTCAACTTTTACTAATGAAAAGGTTTTCCAGGCCAAACGGTAAGAGGACCAAAGTTGCTTCTCTCGTCGAGTTCTATAAGAAAAAAATGCCAAAACTAAAAAAATTAAATTTTAAATTTTTTTTTTGAAACTTTGAGGCTCAGTATCTTTATTTTTTATCCCGGAAGAAGTACTGAAATTTATACCACGCATAAAGCATACCTAAATTAACGTATATTCACAGTTTCAAGAAAATCCTAAGAAAATTGATTTTCTCTAGTATAAGGACGAGAGAACGTCCTTAATATGTAATTTCATAAAATATTAACTCATTGAGAAAGAATCTCCGATCTAGCGCCTGTGCTGTTCAATTTTCCTTTTCAATTTTGCTGCAATGAAAGCAGCACTATGCGCGAGCACCCGAGTTCGTTTCTTCATTCGATAAATCCGTCGTGCAGTTTTACTCCGCGCCGTGCCCAATATTCGCTGCATAAAAGTCCAGGTTCGCGCGTTCAAGGTCGCCGGATTATACGCAACCCGTCTACACACGTGGCTCTGCGCGCGGCGCATTTTTTTCTCTCCCTCCCCTCCCCTCTTCTTATTTCTCGCTCTCTTTCTCTCTCGCGCGAGAGAAACCGGAGCACGATGAAATTACCAAAGGGGGCGGAATTTAATTCGCGAGCATGCGCCACGTCTATGGGGGGAATTATCGGTGGGGTTGCCGCCACCACACACCACCATCACCTCGCTGCTACCGCTGCGTTATTGATCAGGGTCCTCTTCGTTCCCACGAAATGGCTAAAATATATCACACCGCGGGGCACGACAGATCGCGCCCCCGTTCCCTGCTGCGTATGCAAAAATTCGTGTTACGTAACTAATTTACGCTAGCGGGATTCTTGCGGGAATATTTCGGAAATTTTTTGACTGCCAAAAAACGATTAGGGAAATGATAATATATTGTACGATATCGGAGATATTATCTACGGAAATATATAATCTACTCTCCGCGGCCGTATTTTGCACAATATAAATTATAGGTACCATTGTATGCATGCAATAGCGATCGAATCGGGAACAGTGCACCTATATTAGTATCTTTATAGAATTTCTGCGAGTGAGGCGATGTATAACAAGTTAAATAAAATGAGACAAAGAGACGTCGTCTCGTGCATCTTGTGCTTGACGTGCTTTACAAACTTTTCGATATGTTGCATTAAATTTTCAATATATTGATCTTACAAAATTTAAGTATAAGCTTACGCCAATGCGGGTAAACGCAATCTTTGCATACTTTGGTTTTTATTTCGCGACTAGGAAGTCCCGTGTGTTGCGTATCGCGGTGTATAGGTTTATAAAATACGTGACGTTTATCTTTCACACACTCTCGCGCACTACACGCGATATTGTGCAGCAACTTTTTGCAAACGACTCACAAAGCAGATTATTGACAGTTTTCATCGTCCTATACGCATATCGGCTCACATATCGGAAATGCAATGTACATATTAATCTCCCACACGAATTTCATTAATTACTATTCGGCTCCGGAGGCACTTTCATGTCTCTTCCTCTCTTCCTCTTACATCAATTAGAAACTTTCTCGTCGAAAGGGTGAGATTGTTATCCACCTAACAGCAATGAAGGTTTATTCGGTTAATGAAATGCGTGATCGTTGAAGAGGAGAAGCGGAATCCCGCGGTTTCCTGATTAGATATAGACGCGAAGAGAACCCCTCGACGGTCGTCCGCTATAGAGATAGGAGCGACTAGTGAAAGGAAGGACTCCGGCGATAATCAGGTATATTGAAGAAAAGCTCGTTGTAGAACGGAGTGTAAAATCCGCGGAGACACGGTTGATCGGATAATTATAATTTGTCGGCAATTTATTAAGATACTGGAAATAACATTGTACAAGAATGCTTGTGATTACGAGGCTATTGATTAAATTAATCGGTACTTGGGCATCCCTACGATTATTTCGTAGCTGAGAAATGGAGGAAGAATATTTTTAGATTTGTTCTTTCATTGTTTCAATATAAGATATGCATCGAGATCTGTTTAACATTGTGTAATTGGTACATAGATTACTTGTCCAAGTGTAAATGTTTGAAAGAGAAGCAATCTTTTGTACGAAATAAAGTTGGGGCATCTCGAGAGCGATCCATTCTAAGACATCGCAAATAATTTCTCATTAAATTGCGACAAAGCTCCGAATCGCGGTGGGAGATATAATTCTCCCAGACGGGAGAAGACATAACAGAAGCATAAATCACAGATTCATGTCCAGACTGTACATATATGTATACATATATCGTAAGCGGAGCATCTCGCGAGTTAAGCTCCTCTGAGTTGTTGAGTACTAATAAACAATTTGTCATTTAATCTGGAACTAATTTAGAGACGTCAAGCGTTGAAAGTGTATTCCCTCGGCGAAGGAAAGATTCGGCAGCGGAGACAGACGTCTTTCTAGGCTGCGTTCGGTTTGGGCGCTCACGCGCTGTAAGCATCGCTCTATCTTCGTTTGATGTTCGATGTGCAACGAAGATAGAATGATGCTTACAGCGCGTGAGCGCCCAAACCGAACGCAGCCCTAATTAGATAGTGAGAAGAAAAGATGGTCGTAGACTAGAAAAAGAAAGAGCGAAGGAGGACAGAGAGAGGCGATTACCACGAAACCGAGCTCGGAGAGACGGACGGAAGCAGGAGCGAGAGCGAGAGAGCGGAGTCAGCGGAGCAAGCCGACAAGAAAAGGGGGGATAGATAGTGAGTCAGCGTCGTCAGCGATAGTGCAGCAGCCCAGGCCGAGTCCAGCTGTTTCTCGATCCCCTAACCTACGCTCTACGCTAGTTTATTTCAACCGCTCCAACACTCTCCTGTCGTGCAGCGGCTGCTCCGCTGTCCGTGCGCACTGCGTCCCCAGAGGTCAACGCAGTACGCAGTGCAGCCTCGTTAACGGCGAGGAGCTTCTGGACTTTTATCGCGCTCTAGTTTCCGCTTCATCTCGCGCGCCGACGATGGATCGCCTCGCGACGGAAGAAATCGTTTCACTCGCAATCCGGACGATCCAGTCGAGGATGAAATCGGTCGCCACGCCGCGGCTAGTTCCCGATATCTAATCGTTTCAACGCATCTGAAGAGTCGGACTAGTCGGAGCGAGACACGAGACGCGGCCGGCGATCGTGAGTGTGTGCGCGTCATGTGCGACCGCCGAAGAGTATATCGGCGACTTTCCTCGATCGGAACTGCCGGTTTCCTTTGTACGCGTTTCTCCTTTCTGTCTCTTCCTGTGGGTCACGAAATCTTCCAATGAAGCCGTCGATTTCCCTTTAATTGCGCTCTGCCACGCGTTGAATTGCTTCTCGCGTTGAGTAAAAACTTATCATTATTTATAAAATTGTTCAGACTCGTATTTTTAACTAGATACTCAATGCTAAATATGGCAAATTGGAGTTAATTTATCTAGAACTATTTACTTAGCGCTAAACTATTCCAATAATTGGAATTCATTAGTTCCACTTAGCAATTATTTATCGAAATCTAAACTGCGATTCTACATGAAAAATAGAAGTAGTCTATCAACGTGTATATTTTTCCTGATACGTTTTCCGCATATCTTCTTGCTTCTTTTAAATCGACGAGGAATACCGTTCTTTGCCTTGCGAAGGGCAAAAAGATTAAGACAGAGGATTGATTGAGCACGCATTTCCGGTTAAGGGTGCCGTCACATGGCAGTCAGAAATTCGGAAAACGGAATCTCGGAAAAGTAACGGAGAGGGGGTCAACTAATCAGAGTCGGCTCAATCGGTGCGATTTTTCAAGGGCCGGGATCCCCATGGAACGACTTTTACGGAAAACCGAATGGCATTCTAACCTTAACATATTTTTAAATTAAAGAAATTTTTATATAATTTTAGAGTATAATAAAAAATACGTCGAAGCTTTATTTTTTAATAGACTCTACTACTACGGTAAGTATCTTTTTTCTTCTAAAACAATAAAAATTTTTACTTATTCCGGAAATATCAGTCCATGGGGAGCCCAGTCACAAAAATCGTTACTTTTCCGAGATTCCGTTTTCCGAATTTCTGACTGCCATGTGACGGCACCCTTACGCAAAGCGTGTTCCGTCGCAATCGGGAACAAGGAGGGAGTGTATACGCGGCGCGGCGTCGCGCCAGTTCATCATCCGGCGATTCCGGATCCGATTGATCCCGATGGTTATCCGCGTATCGAAGGGAACGCGATAACTGACTTCCGAGGGAAAGCCATTCGCGAAAGAAGCGTGACGCGCGAGTACACGAGTGCCCGTTAACGACACGCACGTGTCGCACAGTCGCGTTACGGCTCTCCACGAGTTTGCGAAATGCACGACGCGACGTGAGACATCGTGCGTGTGGGCCGCGCGAGCGGGCAGCTGCGTATACAACTATAAATGGCAACGGCAAGACGTTGACACGTGCGATATATCATGGGGGTGATGGATCAAACGCGAAGGGGAAGGGAAGTCAAAGTCTTTCGCGATTCGGAGCAGAGCGGTGAATCTCGCGACGGCAAGTGTTCGCGCCGAAGTCTCGGAAACGCGCGCGGCAGATTTTCTCATCTTCGTCTGATCGGAGAAGTGAGAATCGGATAAAACTCCTTCGCCTCTCGCGAGTATGCTCGCTACAATCAACTGCTTTCAGCTGAATGCACGCCGATCATACTGAAATTGAATATATTGTCCCGCGGTTGTCCGCGAAACTCGTGCCAGTTTCTATTCGTATCTTCTAGGATTGTAGCAAGCAACGAATTGTGAAGAGTGCGCAATATTGAAATAATTCCAAATAACATTTGTCACGTGTCTATGCGATCGTTGTACACACACGCGTTCTATGAGAGAATTATATTAATAAAAATCGTGAAAAGGTATTCCACTGTGAATTCCACCTGCCTTCGAATGCGACGTGAAAATGATTAATTACCCCAACTGTTTTGACTGATATATATCTGCCGGATCGAATTGATGAATCATGGTAAAAAAGATGAAAATCTCTATTACAGAATTGCACATGTTGAAACGTATTATTCGTTTTCAAAAACGGTGGCATCACGTGAGGACGTTTTTCACTCGGACCACGTGATCTTGGAGCTATTGATTATATCGCGCGGTGCCGGTGCCGTGTCTCAGGGACGAAGAGAAGATAAGTACTCTCCGGCGCGGCGCGGGTGGCGCGGCACGGCGACGGAAAAACAAGATGCGATGCACTTGATTAGAACGCGCGACTAATTGCACTTGCGGCAACTCGCACGACGCATCGAAGGGTGAAGACGGGAGGAAGAGGAGGGAGGGTGCGGCGTGTCGAGGATCCTTGTGGATCGCGGTGGCGGTGGTGGCGGCTGAAATGCCTGAGGGACATTTTGAAAATCTTTGGTTCAGCGCATGCGTCCCGGTGCCCTCGCGACGTCCGATGGTACACGATGGAGCCGTCGTCGCCTCCAAACCGTTGTCGCTAGAAGAAACGGTCCGCACGGTGCGTGTCCGGGAGGAATTATATACGTACCTCCCAAGTCATCATGGAATTCGACGAATCGGTGCCGATCGGATCGACGAGTAATCAGTGATAATCAGTGCGTTGTCGTCGCGGCTCTCCTACGGGGGCTACGGAACGAGCAGCCGTCCGCTCTCGTCTCGGTAGGATCGATAGCGGGACAGATCTTTCAGAAGAGAGATAGAGAAAGAAAGGAGCGCCACTTATTCAAGAGAGTGTTCGATCAATTTTTCAATGCGCGTTTCACGTCGAGATCGGAGCCGACGGACGATCCCTAAACGAGTGAATGTTCCATGAGACTGAATTCGAGACGCAGCGAAAGATGCCGGGCGAAAATCGCGATCAGCTGTCGAGAAGCGGAGACGGAGGTGGTGAAGGAAGGGGATGCGGTAGCGGCGGAAGTGCTCCAGGACACCGAGAGACCCCGAGAGGCGGCGGCGGCGAGCTAAATCCTCATAACCGTGGTAAACCAACCGCGACGATGATCCCGCTTCCCCGCACCGGCCAGTTCGCGTCCGCCTCGCAAAATCAGAAGATCGCCAAAACGGAGAAAAATCGACAGAGACTGATTATGGAGAGCCGCGGCACCGTCGCCGCTGCCGTCAACGTCTTCGACAAGGAGCGGAGAATCGGCATACGGGAGGAAGAGACGCAGCAGACGAATTGGCGATTATCAGCCGCCAACTGTTCGGCTAGCGCGCGATTTGCCGAGGATTTCGGTGATTCGCATCGAGGTGAAAAGGTGATTAATCTAAGGCGAAGCGTTTTAACGTCTGAGCGGAACGTGAAATAGGTCGTCGCCATTGAAATGTCAATTCTCAAACGACAGCATCGACGTACGGCGTATATATCTTTTATATATTGATTTATCATCCTAAACATACGTATAGATTTTCGAGACTATCGATCAACGTTTTATGTCGAATAGACGAAAGGTATACGTTTATAATAGCGATAATAAGTATAAGCAATGGAATAGAAATTCATCGATATAAACGAGTTCCGACGAGTTCATAATATTATATAATATTAATATCTAATACTTTTATTATTCTGGGACTAATCCTAATATTCAAAGATAAAAAATCTCTTTTGTTTCGATCTTTATATTTCTCGATTATAAGAAGATTGCAATTCCTCTCTCCACAACAATGTGAAATTTGTCCAACGCTCGCACTTGCCACTTGAGCTCTTCGGACATTCGAATAATTAGGATAATTCGAACGGGCACGGATCTCCTTGCAAACGGGGCGTATCGCGACACCTCCCGAAGCACCAACCGGAAATTTACTTTCGTCGTTCTCGCATCACTGATCGGCATGCTCTGTTTTCTATAACTTACTTTTCGATATTGAACTCTAAATCGCTTTCCGAAAAGACTCACCGATTTGGAATTTTTTCGAGTACGTATCTCGTCGGCTTGAATCATTTTATTACACGTATGCATAACTAAAGCATAAGATTATAATCTCTCTCGTAAGCTCTTTCAGCATATAATGCTCGAAATTATTTACATTTTAAAAATTTCGCGAAAATTTTTTGACATGTAAAATATATATCCTCCGGAAACGTTGGTAATTTGTGACATGATACGTCCGCTTCGTCACTCGATTTCCCACGATTACAGCCGAGACCGAGATGAGGAGAAACAATGCGGTTACGACTGCGCCTGTGCGAAAAACACGTAACACTTGTCGCAGTTTAAATTTCTCGAAGCGCGAACACGCTTATTTCACGCGCGGTCTTAGATAACGTTGACGATGACAAAAAGACATCTCCGAGCATAAAAACGCCTGTGAGGCGCTCGCGCGTACTTTATGCGCGTACAAACCGTTCGTGACTAAAATACACTTCCTCGCTTGGCCGTGTCAGAAATGAAATTCGTGGCCCACAGAACTGCTTTTCGTGCATCGCCTGTTCCAAGCGATAATTATGCCCGATCTACAATAGCTGTAGTAAGCTGTAGTAAGCCTCAAGATGTAAGAAATTGACCAATCACAATCGATTATTCTCCTCACATTTGTCTGTAATTGGTCAATTTCTTACGGCTTGAGGCTTACTACAGTTTACTACAGCTATTTTGTAGATCGGGCATTATGTCGTTAGTCGTTACTCCTTAAGATAACAATTAAACCATAAAAATTTGTAAGTTTAATGACTTATTTTGAATTATTATCTTTTCCTCGAAAATTATCGACTCCGTAAGGATAATTCTCGCAATTCACAATTGATAATGACACAGTAGCTTTTTTAAGTATCATTAATATATAATATGATACAGTTTACACGAGAACACGATAATAACGATAATAATTTTAGGTCAAATGAAATAAATAATAATAATATACAGGAGCGCACAGCATTATCGTAAAAACGGCTATCTAGCTATCTGTTCTATGATCGCAATTGAGTCACTTCACCAATTACGACGTCATTAAACTGTCGGCCCTCTTATCTCGACGCATCACCCGCATCGCCTCGCAACGATGCGTGGTTCAATAAGCCGAATTCCGCTTACCTGTGCTGTACGCGTAAATACGTAAGGCACTTACAGGTAAATCGAGATGATTAAGCGGCTTATTTCGCTATCCGTCAGTTATCTGGACATGCCTCGCGAGTCCCGATGGGCGCAGCGCGAATCATTATTTGCATCAAACGTGCGTATCTTTCCGATCACGAATCGCAATTAAGTTTTCCGGTCGACGGTTAATGAGTTCGCGGGAAAAAGGAAACGAACGATGCCGCCGTGAAAGCTATAAGTGAATTCTCGCCTTGTCCTGTTAGTTTCCGATCTTTACGATTTAGCAGGTCGTTCGATCGTATCACATGATCGTCTAGTTGTGGAGAATAGAGATTATCTTTCCACACACACACACACACACACACACACACACACACACACACACACACACACACACACACACACACACACACACACACACACACACACACACACACACACACACACACACACACACACACACACACACACACACACACACACACACACACACACGCGCGCGCGCGCGCGCGCGCGCGCGCGCGCACACGCACAATGCGCAAAGTACACATCGTCCCGAAAGCAGGCGGCAAGCGTGGCAAACGTGATAGACGAGCGGTTATCGAGAGCTATAAATTTACCAGCTTTATACCCGTAATATAATTACTATCGACAGTCTCGTTAGTCTAGTTTAGTCATTGTATCTTAAGCGTATTACCGTTTCGGAAAATCACACGTGATTTTATCGTATATTTGAACGCCGGAGAAAATGGTGAAAGTGTCTATTTGCGAATAATAGCGAAGATGCGTCACTTTTGCTTATTTACGTTCAACCCACTCTAATTACGCTTACGAAGAGACGCAGATTCAAGGGACTACTTTCGTTTTTACTTGCCATTTAATTTTCATGCAAGATCTAGTGGAAATACCATCGAAATTATCATTGATTTAAACCGGATCCAAGTAGCAACCTAGCAATTTCTGCAGCTCTAAATAGTTTAAATTAAAAAAAAGATCCGAGACTGGACGCGTACATACTATTGGTAGTCTAAAGTTTCGACATTGGATTATCTGATCGAAGTCTAGTTTTTGTTACCTCTTTAGTACATAGGAATGCATGAGTCATGCGTAAACTTAAGATAACATCTACAAAATTAATTTCTCAACGACTTTTTGATTAAAATAACCTGGATAGCTAAATCTGAGAACAGATTTTTAAAGTGTCTGCTACACATTTTGTCGATAGAATACCAACAGAAATATATAACAGAATCTGCTAACAGAATATAATAAATAGATTGATTGCAGAAATTGACAGAATCTGCCGTTTCGTAACATTTATATATTATATGATATATTCCATTTAAATGTTTACGAAATGATAGATTCTGTTTGGTGTTCGCCGGTAACCTTCTGTTAGATTATAAGCGTAGCATAAGACCGCTAAACCAATGAGCATCCAGCATAAAGTCGCCATATCGATTTACATAAGATGTTTATTGGTCCAGCGGTCTTATGCTATGCTTATGCAGCCTATGCAATTTTGTGTGCGATAGCCCTTATCGCGCTGCAGTTTTGCATTCCACGCCAACTGCCAGAGATGCTTCAACGCATGCGAAAGACATTTAATCCAATGCAAAACTGCAGCGCGATAAGGGCTATCGCACACAAAATTGCATAGGCTGCATAAACATAGCATAAGACCGCTGGACCAATAAACATCTTATGTAAATCGATATGGCGACTTTATACTGGATGCTCATTGGTTTAGCGGTCTTATGCTACGCTTATGTTAAACTATGCATTTTTTGTGCGATGGCCTTAAGGGCCCGGACACACACTTCTGCACAACGCATAATGCGTAAGCATAAGAAAATTAATTGGTCCATACACATGTGCATAAGGAAATAGACCAATCAATTTTCTTATGCTTACGCATTATGCGTTGTGCAGAAGTGTGTGCTCCCCGCTTAACCCTTAACTAGCACACGTCCGCGATCGAACGTTATTTCCACTCGGGGTGTTGTACACTTTGAACGTTGGGTACGGCGAAATAATGGAGGCTCCAATAGGCTTGAAAAAAATCAAATACATACATTAAACACTGGAAAATGATACCCATTAGCCTAAACTATGAAATTTTTAGTTTTGAGGTTTTAAAAAAATTCTTGAAATAAATTTGTTATGAAAAAAAAATTGTTATTAATTAATTTTATGCGAAATTCATAGATTAACCGACCGAGAAAGATGCCTAAACTTGACGAAATTCGTTTTGGGGTGTTTGACACCCCCGCGTGCTAATTAAGGGTTAAAACGTTTCGCCCCCGCAAGCAATCATCACGAGGAGCAGCGCGCTAATTAACGGTGCACGGTGTACCGCGTGCAGCGCCAATGCTCGTATCGCGGGTCATCGCTGTTTCACGATTTATTTTTTATATATACGAAAGTTCTAATGATAAATTACAATCGGGAAATCCTCGTTACCTTGACACAATAGAGCGATATATTTATAATGCGTTACCTTGACCTTGACTTTAAGATTAAAATATGGCACAAACATACGGTGCATTTTAAATACATTCTATATTAGCATTTTTATATGCTGAAGGAACTAAATAACGATTTCGATCATTATTGCGCTTGCACACTTTTACTCAACGGGAGAAGAGGAGATTGTGCGCGAACAATATAAGCCAATCGAAATCAAAACGATGCGTTAAATCAAACGATTTATTGGTAAATAAACCTGTCGAGACCAAGTCACTTAATTACGCGCGCGCCGGATGCGTTTAATTGCATTGCGCTATAGCTGAAGTATGATAATGCTAATCTCCTTTCATTTCTACCATTCGCCATTTCTCAAATAACAGAAAGACTCCACCGATTTATATGTACCTAATATATCAGTTAATTTCTGGTACTGATCCTTTTTTTCATGGAGCATGGAGCTTCGAATTTCAGGAATGATCAGAAAAATCTCTTTTCCTCTTATGTGCTCACTATATTATGGTTCACCATCGTTTTCGCTTCCGCGCTGATGCGCATATTCACCTTTTTCTCTTTTTTTTTTCCAGGAGAACGCGGAATCCCGCCGGGATAGACTGCGCGCGACGGAAGGTCGTGTGTCGTTGTGCGGCTCATCGGCGGTAGCGGCGGCGACGGCGACGGCGGCGGGTATTGGGGTGGAAGGTGTCGCCGGCGCGTGGAGCGCACAGAGAGGATGGCAGTCGCCGCCGCCACCCCTGGCATCGCACAGGCTGAACTCGGCCTCTGACGCCGCAGCAGCGTCGTTCAACCCCGTCGTCGCCGCCGCCGCCGCCACGCAGAGATGCGCCGCTGCGAAGGGCGCCGCCGCCATCGATGCCGCAGCGCCGAGGCCGCCGCGTATTTATCTGGATTCTCCTCTCGTCGCTGAGACCAGCAAAGAGGATGCTATGGAGCCGGAGACCAAGGAGGAGGACGAACGACGTTCGTCAACGCCGAGTCCCGAGGTAGCACCTTTTTCGTCTGTTATCGGAGCACGATCCTTTTTTGTGTGTGTGACAGTATACTTTACAGTTTACGTAAAGTATTCCGAGTATATTTGTATTCGTATGTAAGTGTTTTGAATTTATTCGTTGGTGAATAGTTTTTTAAGGGTGAAGCTCGTTGTCGTGACGCGACTTGACGTTAGTGTTTGTTATGCATCATTTCGAATTGTATAGCTAGAGTATTTTACGTGGTATATTGTTTGTTACATTAATCCACTGTCGTTGGACCAGCAATGCACCATTAGTGTGCTTAAGACGAAATGTTGTCCTTTTTAAATTATTAAATTGTTTCGTTTAGACTTTGCTAGTCCCGCAACATTTATTTATAAATTAAATAAGATCTAAATTTCAATTGTAGAACAATTAAGATTCATGCTAAACATAGAACGTCTTCAATCGTTTAGAACCAAAAGAATGATAGCAAAAGTCAATGATAGCATCATAAGCGTTCAGTCGAACAAAGTTAATCTTTCAGTTTAATTTTCCCCGCACGTATTTCGCACACGCAAATGTTATCATATTTTCGAATATAATTTCAATGACAAGAAATTAGAACTGCGTCAAATCGCAATGTAATTTTTCTTCAGGTCGCGCGTGTTCTTTTTTTTTCTGACAAAAGTAAGTCTCCATGAGAGAAACAAAGGTTGAAAACCACTGTCATACGAATTGCCTTATGCTCGTGGCGCACGAGTATATACACCTCCACTAACGTATCCCGTATTGATTTTACGGGGAGCCCTCGACTTTCGTCTCTGTCTCACCACTGTCATCCACCAGCGTTATCTTCTCTTTCGTTCGTTTTCCCTCTTGGCGCGCATATACACGCATTTCGTCTCTCCCTCCCGAGTCTCGGCGGTCGCTCCGTCCTTTCTCTTTCGCTGGGCCTAGCCCTTTAAGTCGTCACCCTCTGCGATGCGTCTGTATTGCATCGCTTCTCTATTCATCCGCACTTGCGCACGTGTTGAAAATTTCAAGCTGTAACTACGATGCGGCACGCGCGCGCGCGTTTTCCTCTTGTATATGTTATTATCCAGCGCAGAGAGAATAGACGATTCGCAGATGTAAAAAAAATCTTGTTTGAATCGTGGACGTTTGAGCGAAGCTAAGATGTCGATAAATGAAATTATTTTGCGGTTGAAATTAACGAATAATATTTTTTTATATCATATATATACACGCCAGTAAATATTTCGAGAAGAACCATCATCGATATATCAACATAAAATGGCTTTATCGTATTGTTTTATTGATCTTGAAGATACAGGAACCGTCGCGAAAGAAAAGATCGCGTCGATGAAGTCGCAAAAAAAATCTATTCTTGCGCTCGATATGAGATCAGAAATCGAGAGGAATAATCTTTCATGTTATAGTTCTACCTGAGGAGGAGTAAACATTACAATGAGGATGGCAGCAGCGAGGAAGAAACTAAGCAGGATAGTGTTTTTCTGCCTAGCCACAGGCTACCATCTTCGTATCGCGGAACGTGGCCCATCAGAAGAGATGTATGGGCTAATCAACAGATTGGCTTTCCGGCTCAGCAGAGCACATCACTCGCTACACACAATGTAAGTTGAACGATTATAACGGAGTATTGTGATTCATGCCGTTTCTCGTGCGCATACAGGGTGTCGCGAAACCACCGCCTGTCTTTTTGATGATTAAAAGGACATCCGGTAGTTTTGGGAGAACAATGGTTCTCAAACACTCGACGTATGTAGATCTCAAATAACGCCGGACTTGAAAAGGGCATTCCAATTTAAAGAGCAATCTAAAGAAATGTCTGAGAAATCGAGACATCTCTCTAGATATTTGTTTGCGCGTTATCTGGACAAATGAAAACATTGCACGAAAATCTATGTCCGCACATAGGATGTGGCCAGCGTGATGAGTTTCTCATCGTCGTCGAACTCCGCGGTTCTCGGGGCTAACTCCGCGGAGCTGCAGGGCCATCGACGATTAGGAGCCAAGGTAGACGTGGTGTACAATCTCCTGGGTATGCTTGAGAAGAACGGCCGGGATGATATGAGCACGACTCTGCTCTCTATGAGCACCTCTATAGACAGCTGCTTAGTGATGAGACAATCCGGATGCCTGCCATTACTGGTACAACTGATCCATGCGCCCGGACAGAGTCCTGACACTCGAGACAGAGCTATGCAGGCGTTGCACAACGTGGTGCACGCCAAGAGCGACGAAAGAGCCGGTCGCCGGGAGGCGCGGGTGCTTCGATTTCTCGAGCAGCTGCGTGACTATTGTCAGAGTCTGAGGATGTCCCTGGAACGATATCAGTCCGCGGATGACCTCGAGAGGGGACATCCCGCGGCGACAATAGCCGCGCTTATGAAATTATCCTTTGATGAGGCCCATCGCCACGCGATGTGTCAGCTGGGCGGCCTCCACGCGGTCGCGGAACTCATCGAGATGGATCACTTGGCCCATGGCAGCGAGAGCGACGATCAGAACTGCATCACGTTGAGACGGTACGCGGGAATGGCGTTGACCAACTTGACCTTCGGTGATGGCAATAATAAAGCGCTGCTCTGCTCCTTCAAAGAATTCATGAAGGCGTTAGTTTCGCAACTGAAAAGTCCGAGCGATGATCTCAGGCAAGTAACGGCCAGCGTCCTGAGGAATTTATCCTGGCGCGCCGACAGCAGCAGCAAGCAGACTCTGAGAGAAGTGGGTGCGGTGACAGGCTTGATGAAAGCCGCCATGGAAGGTCGCAAGGAATCCACCCTCAAATCAATCCTGTCCGCTCTGTGGAACTTGTCGGCTCACTGCAGCACGAACAAAGTAGATATCTGCGCCGTGGATGGCGCGCTGGCCTTTCTCGTAGACATGCTAAGTTACAAGGCGCCATCTAAGACGCTTGCGATCGTCGAAAACGCCGGCGGTATTCTGAGAAATGTATCGAGTCACGTAGCGGTGCGAGAGGATTATCGAGCTACCGTGAGAGAGAGAGGCTGTTTGCAAGTTCTCCTACAGCAGCTGAGATCACCCAGTCTGACGGTGGTCAGCAATGCCTGCGGAGCACTCTGGAACCTGTCCGCGCGGTGTCCTCAGGATCAACGTCTCCTTTGGGACCTAGGGGCCGTGCCGATGCTGCGTAGTCTCGTTCATTCCAAGCATAAAATGATCTCAATGGGTTCTAGCGCGGCCTTGAAGAATCTATTGAGTGCCAGACCCGGCTGCAACAATCTCGTCCACTTGGACTCCACCGCTCGCGGACTGGGACTGTCGACCTTGCCGAGCCTGGTTGCCCGCAGGCAACGGGCTCTGGAGCAGGAGATTGACCAGAATCTGGCCGAAACGTGCGACAATATCGAACCGAGCACGTCGCCGACTAACAAAGACGACAAATTCACATTCAAGCTCGATCACAGTCTCCTCGGCATCAGTGCTCATGGCCTGCGTTCTTATCAGTTGCACAGTCAACCTAGCACATCCACCGCCAAATGCAACGGAGTCGCTAGGAGTGAGAGTAGAGACTCGATGCGTTCTGTGACAAGTACGCATTCCGACACGATGTTTGAACGAATAAATCGTCATGTTCTGAACGGGATATCGCCTACCGACTCGCAGATCAAACAACAATCCTCATCGTTGCATTCCACTATCGGATTCGGTAATAACGGCGTGTGTAGCGACACGAAAGTCATCTCCTCCGAAAGGAAATATACCTTGCGTTACAAAAATGCAATACCGGAACAATTAGTACCGTCCGACGTTTTCGATATAAACGAGCTGAGATGCACAAATTCTACCATATCATGGGCTGCAGTGCCTAATCAAGAACCCTCTCAGACCTCGTTGCACTCTTCCATCGAGAACAACATGTCTCTGATCGATCAGAGCGTGTCACCCTCGTCTAAGGCTGGTAGCCAGTCTAGCGTCTCCGAAGAGGTCGAAGCGACTGTTCGCGTTAAATCGGATTATCGACGAACAACCGCAAACACGACCGTCGATAGTTCGAAGCCGACCTCCTATTTGTCTGACATTTCTCCTATAAAAGAAAGTGCGAGGAAGGTCCTTTTGCGTCATCATGATATTGATACTGCCCTAAACAGTATTCAGAAAACAATATCACCTGCAACGATTGTTCCCAGTCCGGACGATAATTTATTCGGCAATTACGCCGAAACGGATTTGGATCAACCAACCGACTATAGTCTGCGCTACGGCGAGCAAACTATAGACGACGAGAAACAACATTCCGATTTCTTTTCGGGCAATGGTCAAGGACTCCTGCATGAGGACACAGTCAGAACTTACTACACAGAGGGAACACCACGCGAGACGTCCCTGAACTCGTCCAGGGCCACTTCCGCTTCCGATCTACAGGACGATAGCCGTATAAGGAGCTCATCGAAGAAATTACCGGAACGATATAAGGCGAGGCATGTGGAGGACACCGGTGAATGCAAAGCATCGTCCTTGACAGACGTACCAAAACTGAACGACTTTACCGAATCTGAAACGGATTTGAATTTACGAGACGTGACACATCTTACGGACGATGAGAGCGCGAATCGTTCGTTACCGTACCTTGAGGAAAATTTGGGCAGCAAACATCTCAAAGGCAATCGAGAAGACGCAAGCATGCAAAGTCATTCAAGGTAATTATGCTTTTTAATTAATCATAATATTTCATGTTTTATATATAGAATCCATCAAAGCATTTGAGTAATGAATTGTTATATTTAATTGGAATATTTTTTAACGCATAATTATTTGCATATTTGCGTAGTGTAAGAACGACGCCAATTTCGATGGTATTAGGAAATTCTGAATATAATGACGATCATGATGGAGAGTCCAGCTCTAGAATTAATAGTCAAGGTAATCTAAAACATTTTATTTAGCTCAAGCGTTTCGTATAACTTAGATAGACTTTTTCACAAATAACATAAATTTGCAGACTCTAAGTCAAATAATTGCAAAATAAATACAAATTTACCAGCGAGTGACATTGAACTCTCATCTAGCAGCACTGGTTTAAAGACTTCTAATAACGATTCAGGATGTAAGTATTATAATTCCGCGAGAACTGTGGAAAATTAGTCTGTATTAATGATTCAGTAAACACAAACAATTTTTTGTGACCCTATATAGATCAAGTTAGCGACGGAGACGAGGATGACGAGGATTTATTAGCCGCTTGTATTAACATTGGAATGCAAAATAATCGGTAAAATATTAATAATCATTGTGGAAATTACGTTATTCGCTATTTTACAATTTTCATAGAATTATTTTATTTCGTAGGCATAGACATTCCTTCGTAGGAAATAATCTCGAAAAACTTCCTCGATCAGAAACTAATCTGACTCGATATCAAACAAATCTTGCTTTGGATCAAGTGGAGCATAAAGGAACTGTAGTACCCAATAGTTCATTGTTTAATATAAAATATGCAGAATCTCATGGAACCACAGCTGAAAACGTTTTGACAAAGAAAAATAGAGAAGATGAGAAGGATAATAACGAAAAACTATCTAAAAGAAATATTCAGCTAGAAACAATCACAGTAAGAATATTTTAGATTGATTTTTTAATATTAATTTTATAACAATCTATATCTTATATAATATCTCTATTTTAATTATATTTTTAAAAGGTAATATTTTGTTCATAGGCAACAACAAACGTGAATGACAAATACACGCATAATGAGAAATCAAGTAACACTATGGCTATGAAAACAGTAAATGATAATAATCACAGCAATAATTTCTCAGAAGGGGCAATATCTGTATTACAGAAGTCTAATGTATCCTTAGATAAAAACATTTCTAATGATTTTGTCGTAACTGATGAATGCAGCACAGATCCAAAGGGCTCCATTAGAGTAGAAGCAATAACTAATGTTCGGCTTACGGATATATCATCTATGAAGCAATCAAAAGATTCCGAAAGTAGCGAGTCGATCGACTCAGTCGAGCAGTCCGAACATGCGCTTTTAGAACTATGCATTCAATCCGGTATAAAGTCTGAAGGCAATATCGCTTTCAACCAAAGCAACGCAGATTACGTTAAGTCGCAGCTAGAGTTATATAACAAACAAGTAGACTTCATAAAAGGAAGAAATAACGATGAAACCGAGATTGACGGTAACATGAATGGAAAACCGGAAGCAACCTTCGAAATCGTGAAGATCTCAGATGTTTTGCATCGTAACAGCGCGGAGAAGCATATAAAAGAAGAGACATATAGACGGCAGAGAGATCCCGATGCTATGATTGCTTCGTTAGATCGATTGACAGCAACGTTGGTTCAGCAAACTGAAGCGATACGTGAACGAGACTCTGGTACGATGAAGCAAAGTCTGACGTGCGACACGTGGAATGAGGATTCGCCTAATGACGTTTCCTTCCCCAGTATCAGCATGAGCGCACCGTTAGTCGCTTCGTTCAACAGCGATGCGCAGGAAGATCAGCGCACTACCATATCGGAGAACAACGAGCAGATCAACATGACAGAGTCGAAAATCATCCAGCGCGAGGCTATCAAGCTAGCGGAAGCGGTGGATGCAGAGGCGAATCATCAGAATGAGCTCGAAACAACGAATCTGACGATTATTGACCTCGAAGCGATCAAACCGCCGTCTTCGATGGGAAGTTTACTTTCATTGACGGCAAGCTACGCTGGCATTGCTGACAACACTGCTGAAACATTCATTAACCGGGACAGATGTTATTCCACGTCGTTGCCACCGGCACCGATGAGAAGTTCCAACGATCCTCGCAACGTGCGGAAAAAGTCTTTGCCGATCGGCGTAGTAGCTAAGCGAGCCCTGGGCCAAAACCAGAGTCACACGACTAGTTTGGAAAATTTACTAAACGAATGCACCAGCACGCACTTGGAGAACGTCAAACCACCGTCCATGATGGATGAACTGCCGGACGTAGGTGATATGGAGAACAGCATGTTGAGTGTGGCTAGCATCACGTCGGAGATCGCGGATTCGAAGGAGCAAGATTCGCACAGTTTAATCGGCAGCGACCCAGTGGTGTTCGAGATGCTGAAACCGGTCGCAAATGTACTGTCCATGACATGCATGCGTTATGTTGAGGGTATACAAAGTAGCGCGAGTAACAGTCTGAGCGAATGCTTGGAGAATATCAATCCACCGTCCTTGTTCAACGAGGTGACTGAGATGGATGAGTCCACCATGGAGGCGACTACCGACACCATGTGCAGTGACACTCTGTGCATAGATATGGATTTACATACCGATGAAGCAGTGCACTCGATCGTGGCAGAAGTGATCGACGAAGCGGAGAACGATACCGATGAGGCGGCCACTCCAATCTCGTCCGAGTATTGCGTCAGTAGCTCAGCGGAATCGACGCCGAAGAGGCGACCGCACTCAAGGAACTACTTGACCCCGAAGCAAAAACGAAACTTGGCGAAAGAGAGGTACAAGACATATACCATTGCCGCAGAGATTGTCAAGAAGGAAGAGGAAGAACGCCGGAGGCAAGACGGTATTGTCAACGATGCCATGGGTGGTAGAATTTCACGCGGAAAGTGTTCTCCCTTCTCAAAATTGACACCAAAGCAACGCAGACAAGAGAATAGAGCGAGATTCCAGACGCAAGTGCTGGAGAATCCATTCCCGGATCTGAATGTAGCCAAAACTAAGGATGTAGCGGCGCACAAGATGACCATTGAAGATACTGTAGAGAAACAGGAATCTACGTCCTCCATCAAATCCTCGATCCCTACGCTCACAAAGTTGCCTATGTGCAAGACTGTGAGAAGAAAACGCGGGGATTCGCAGGAGAACAAGGAGAGATATCGCACAAGGACGTTGAACGATTCGGAAACTGTCTTCAAGGAGAGCAATCCCGCTTTGAGCATCGGCATGACGGAAGAAGGACAAGCAAGCGCGCAAGGATACGCGCGGGAAAAAATTCAAAACATGCTAGAACAAAATGCCACCATTGTGCTGAACACTCTGAACGAGTCAAGTAAAGCTAATGATTCGACTGGAGACGACATTCTGCGTTGCGAGACCATCACTTTGGCGTCGAATGATCCTGAGTCAGATCGTAATCTAAGAATGTGTCTCATTAACGGGCTTTCAAAGAAGCTGATAGGTACGCAATACGTTAACAACGTCCAAACTTCCACGACAAACATTGACAGTGAGGAATTAGAAAGTGAACACGTAGAAGTTACTTACAAGAATCTGGGCTCGACGCACCCAGCTGATTCAGGCAGCGACGAAGAGTCCAATTGCGCCGATGAGGGACAAGAACCCAGGGAGACGAAAAGGCCGCGGATAATCAAACCGGGAATGCCAGGTCGAGATCCGAGCGCGGATTCCAACGGGACGGATAAATCTGAGCCGGAAAGCCCGAAGGCTATTCGAGGACGAAGAAAGGCGCTCTACTCTAACCCAATAACACGAAAGCCGACTCCGCAATCTTCGCCGTTGAAGCAAATGAACCCTGTCAGCGGGATACCGATGGGTCGCAGCAACACTTCGCCCATTGTTAGAGCTACTAGAGCCACTACATTGCGACATAGTAACAATAGTACGACGATTGCTACAAAAGACTCTCCAAAATCTAACACAAGCCCGAAGAGGATATCACCTTCCGTGGATGCAGAGAAGAAGACACGAAATTTAACTGTGTCCAAGAGAGCCTCCGTACCTCAAAAGGGATCTATGTTGACTTTCACGAAATCCACTAAGCGTCACAGTACACCCTCAGCTTGCTCATCTAACTATCAGAACGACAGCAGACCGCCAGAGGTCCCGATTAAGCTGTTGGAGCGTCAAGGAACTTTTACGAAGGATGAGCCGGAGGTGGAGAATGTTCCGACGGTGCATTCTACGTCCGCTTCTCCGATAAAGACCAAGATTGCCAAACCGATCAAAGGTGCTTCGTCAAAAATATATCCTGCAACGGGAAAATCCAAAATCTCCGTGAAAACACATCAAGAGTATCAGCCAAAAATGATGATGGCCAACAGCTCCGAAAAGATGCAACCGTCTAAAGGATTATTAATGCTGTCGAAGAAAATATCATCGGAAAAAATAGGCGTGCCAACAAAAGTCCTTAACGGTAACGCGCTCCAGAACGATAAGACCGTTCGGAGGGTCGATCCACTGGGACAACGATCTAACAGCAACTCCAGCATAGTCTCTAATTCGTCTATGAGCGTACAAAATCGTAAGTTGACGAAGCAGGCAACGAGTAAGATTGCGAGTCTTTGGAAAAAGGTTGAGGAGAGCAAGAATAGGCAGCGTTTCGAGAAGCCGGATACCAGGCAATGGATAAGGCCCACCAATAGCGCCACCGAAGTAGACACCGCAACCGCAGCTGTCACGTTCGATAACCCGTCGGCATACAGACTGTTTCGCAGTTCCACGTTCGAGGGGATTTCTCAGGAGGACAGCAACAACGGTGATATGTCACCATACAAATCCAAATCCAACCGACCGCCGGTTTTAAGTACACAGGTTGGACTTGGCGGATCCAAATACAGGAACTCCTGCGACTTGACGGGCATGAATGCCCACGAGGCACCTTGCAAAATCCCGGTGAAGTCCTCCGAGACGTACAAGCGGGAGGTGACGCAGTTGGGTGATATCCTGGTGACCATGAGGAAACAACCGAGCGTCGATCTCGCGGCGGAAGTGGATCCCACCAAGAGAATATCCAGGCTTGGTTCCTTCATCCGCGTGGACCCAACGATGGCAGCAGTGGAGAACAGCGGTAGCGGCATGCGAACGCCAGCTTCGGCGATCGTACCGCCCTTCAATTACAATCCAAAGCCAGACATTCCATTGCAAGCGGCCAAAACCAAATCGGACGAGGATCAGGGTAAATTCGAGACGACGGATTGCCACGCGGAAATAGCCACGGGGTCCACTCGGGTAACGACGGTATAGGGAGACGAATCCTCTAAATAAAGCGTGAATAAGTTCTGTAATAATCGCGTCCTCTTCGTTCCTGGCTAGTCATTGTGTATATTCGCTTGCTATAATACATTTGCCTGCACACATTCGTCACATGTGATATGCATTACATTAAGTAGATAATTTTAATCATTTCTTCCTTTATGTTTTGTTATGTACGGCGTATATGCTTCGGAGCACATACAAGTCCTTTAATATTTTACCCAAAATATAAAAAATAATAATTATGGTAATATCCATAATCTCATACGCATCGCGATGCCAACCTCTTCAATAACGACAAAACCGTGTGAAATATTAATAGGAAATCTCAAGACCATTCCTGTCCATTTTGTCTGTTGTATATTGTATACATGATATTTAGAATAATTCCGAGTTTGAAAGAGAGAACCAGTCGAAAATTTAGTGCGTAGCGGTGATTCTGATCGGTTATTTATTCAATTTTGTATATATATATATATATATATATATATATATATATATATCCTCCTCCTCCTCAGTCCTATTACTCGTGTCCGAGCGTGGTGACTTCTCTTCATATACATGTGTTGCGCACGTGGATTATACACATTGTATATTATGGAACCTACAGTTTAAGGGGATCCTAAAGCCGTCTGTAATACCGGCTTTTTTTCTTAGCACTAATCTTTTAATTGGCTTTATAGAAATGCAAAATTCTTGTCTAGAATTAAAGTACGCATCAAAATCTAGGTCATGATGATCGAATTTATATCGAAAACGAGAAAAAATTAATATTTTTGTTAATTTTTGGTATACGTGACGACAATATTTGCTTTGTACAAAATTTCCACAATAAATATCCACAAAATTAGACCGGCATGACCTAGGGACAACATTTAAGAACAATATCGTGCAATTAGATCTAAGATTGAAAGCCTAGAAAAAAAATTAGTTTAGATAAACTTTTATATGTCCAAAAGCACATTCAGGTTGACATTGCGTGTAGCGAGAGATGGCGCAGCAACCGAAACAAGGACAGATGCCTCTCGTTAGACAAGGACAGATATATATATATATATATATATATATATATATATGACATAGAAAACAGGATTAGAAATGTTGACATTACCGACGTCGAGGAAGTTCAGCCTTCACTTTAGGATCCCCTTAACGCCGATTTCGAACGGCAATTTTTTTTAGAGGAGTTCTCGTGGCAAGACATACTACTCTCGGTGGTTTGCCATTGCCTTCCAAGAGGAGAACGAGCGAATAAAATTTTCTAGCTCTACCGCGAATCGAACCCGGGACCTTTGGCTCAATAGACCAGTGCGCTGTCTACTAAGTAGGCCACGCTCGTCCTCAATGTCGATATATAACGTGAGTGAAGGATGTAGAAAGTTTTAGTAGCACGTGTTTAAACCTGTGTACTATGTGTAGCACGATGTGCTGGTGATGCATTGCTAGTGATACATCTTCGTATTCGAGGTTGAGAAATCGGGGAGAGACGAGGCGATCTGTATTTTATTTTCTTCATATTAATCGATTCGTATATATATCATCTCTCACAAACGGATACAAAGTTTAATTATTTTTTGAAGACTGATAAGTAAGGCGATGAAGATCCGGAATAAGCGTCTTCGATCGAAAATTAATCATAATAAGGAAGTACCGTTTATATCGACTGTAAACGTAAAGCGGTCTAATTGTAAGTAATTGGCTAAAAACAGCATTAAAATAACGGGACAAAAATTTTATAAGCATTACCTTAAGTTCTAGTCTACAGGCAATATGTCGTCTATTTTCGTCACATATTATATGTATTATGAATATTTGTTTTGCTTGTAAGCAGTGTCTATCAAAATCGATCCCCTTCGTGAAAGTAAATGTATTACTAAAGGGGTGTACAGATCAGTGAGATCAGATATAGATCTGAGATCAAAATCCTATATGTTTAATTATTATTTAACATTATTTTTGTCTTTCATCGAAGACTTTATTGCAGACGAGCAGCTGCAAAATTATTTTATTATTTAAATTATTTTTACTTTTGTTTTTAAATTTATCCTTGATCTCTTATCTTTTATATCATGTCAATTTTCCTTCTGCGTGAGAATTAAATTGTCATCGAACTTTTATCAGAAGGAGATTTTAAGGACATCCGTGACTTTCTGCGAGTCGCGATGGTGACTCCAGAAGTATATGCCTAATGCGATCTTAGTGGTAGCGTCAATCGGCCGATGAGGGCGATAAGCATTTTCCCCAAAGTTTATATATTTAGGCGGCGCGGCCAGGCGCTCGCGAGAAAGCGCGTTGCTTACGCGCGGCTAATTAGTGTGGTACCGGGCTGCCATCTTGATAGGGACACACACGACCATCACACAAGATCATTTGGCACATGAGCTAGAATCTATTATATTTATTAATTTAATCGAAAAGTCTCTTTTTGTGTAAACGATCTTACCCTGTTCCAGTTCGAGTTAATTAGATTTAACTCCGTCAACTTGGAAACATCAGGGTATCCTTACGTTGTTTGGTCTGTACACCATCTTGTAATTTCTTGTTTTGTAACATTATTTTGACTTCACTCTAGGTTTTAAGAATAACTTTTGTTACATATCGCCTTTTAAATTTGTCAGATATCTTTATAGTTTGTACATTATTACTTGCAGTACAATAAAATTTATAGCTAAGTATATCCCTCCCGTCTTAATCATAATCTAAGCTCGAAAGAAATGTGTTATCGGTTGTTTCCAACTAATAAACAGAATAAATGTAGCAGATACAAAATATTTATTGATCCTTGGTGCAATTATTTGTCGTATATAGGACATTCGTATAAATTAATAGATTTATCCTCGGATACTGACGCAATTATGTTATTTCGCTGTGGATTATACTTTACTGACCATACCTATTATAAAAATTATAAAAATCTATTAAAATTTTAAAAGATTGTATATTAAACAGAAATTATTTCAAATTTAAGACATACCTGATCCTTATGTTCACGAAATGTATGCAAACATTGTCTTTGTGCTAATTCCCAGATCTTGACTGTATGATCGGAACTACTTGATGCAAATTGCTGTCCGTCTGGTGAGAAAGCCACGCCGAGTACCCAAGAAGCGTGACCCGACATTGTTCCTGCCAGATTCGCATCCTTGCTGAATAAAAAAGAAAATGAAACATTAATACTAATTTGTTTCTAGTAAAACTAGCATATATATACTTATGCTCAATGCTGAACCAATAGCTTGTCCAAAAGAAGGTTTAATTCCCAGAAATGCTATTCTGCATGTAACACTACAAAATTTTTAGTGAGAAAGTATTCCACTATGATAAAAACAAATTATTTGAAACATGAATTTAATTCCAAAATAACTGAACATGTGGTACTGTATTGTCCCTTGGAGACAAGCTTCAAACAGTAAATATGCTTTTAAAAAATCTCAATTCTCCAGAGTGGAGATTGGGAGGTAACAATCCTTTCCAAGAAAAATTGCTACGAAATTGCAACAAAATCAAGAAGAAGCAAAAGTTCATGTAGAATCGTATTTCTCCAGAATCAAAACTTAGCTTGAACTATAGTGTCAAGGAGAGAGAAAGAGAGAAGTATACATGTATATGTATTTCTAAATTTCTAATTTACTCACACATCATACAGTTTCATATGTCCATCATCAGATGCTGTAAGAAGCAACTGAGAGTCGGGTGAAAAACATAAAGACCTGATAGGCATCGCGTGACCTAAATAATATAAACTTGATAGAACATTTATACCTTGGTAATGTTGTAATATATTTGTGTGGGAAAGGGAGGATTTACCTTCCAATGTACGTAAAACTTTTCCATAAGCAACATCAAAGATATTAATAATACCATCTATCGCACCACTTGCAATATATTTACCATCTGGACTCTGGAACGCACACTCTTATACACAAGTTACATGTATCACATATTTTTATACAATCTACTTACATAAGCAACACTTAATGTAAATTTTCCACCTCTTGTATCTAATGTCTGTTCTTGTTTACCATTATCGGTCCCATATAAGTGTATTTTACCAGCATGACTACCAGATACGATAAATTTATCGTCAGGAGAGAACACTAAAGTCCAAATATCTACTGGGCCAACTTCAATGCTCAATAGCTTATCACCGGAATGTAAGTCCCACAATTTCAGACTAGAGTCGAGCGAACTTGAGGCACATTCTACAAATCAAGAATAAAAGATAAATATCAGTCAATTAATATACATTTAATTAATATTTCTATTCAATTATATACTTGATCCATCCGAACTAATAGCTATGGATACGACTCCCAAGGAATATCCAGTTAATTTGTGTTTTAACTTCAAAGCACCATCCGTTAGCTCCCATACTTTCACAGAATCGTCCACAGAAGCTGTTACTAGATATTCTGCAATCTCATCTTCATTAGATCGTATAGAATCCCTGTTAAGTAATATAATAATTAAAATAAGTTTTTTACTAATTAATTTTTTAATAAGTTAACTTTTTAATTACCGTGAATCTTCATTATCCGGGTGGATATCCCTCTTTCTCTTTGGACAACCCCATCCACAAGTCCATATACTATCCTCATGGGCATTTTCTGTTTTATGAATTAAAGAATACTGAAAAAGAAAACAGAATATATAGAAAAACGATGGTTGACAGATATTTTGATGTTATTTTTTTAACATTATTATTAAGATAGATATTCAATAGAAATGAACAAATTGACAGATTTATTCTCACCATCTTACTATCAAAAAATAAATTTTTATTCAAGTAGATATAATACGTAAACTCTTGATGCGCGTTCTTCGGTGTTTATATATCTTCTTTTTTCAAGTTGCTACTGTTGCTAGCACCTGCTAGCACCGGTGAGCAGTGTGAGCACTGGTGAGTAGTGGTGAGCACCGGGCAGTCGGGCAGTCTTCTTCTTCTTCTTTTTTTATGGCCTTCGAGCTGTACAGCTCCAAAGATGGCCAGGGCGAACCAATTGTCGTAGCTCCGGGCAGGACTTGCCAAAGAAAAGCCCGAGAAGAGTGAGAAGCGCAATTTTCATGGGACGCTTAACAGCAGCGCCATTACATCAACTTTAAAGGCCATCGCACAGTCTGCATAAGCATAGCATAAGGGCCTTGGCACATAGAAAAACTTAAGCAGTTAAACTTAAGCAGTAAGCAAATCAGCCAATCACAGTCAAGAACTTAAGGCACGGCCCTAAGCGGTAGCGAATCCATACCGTTGATTTCTTACTGCTTAAGTTTAACTGCTTAAGTTTTTCTATGTGCCAAGGCCCTGACCGCTGGAATAATGAGCATCCAGCATAGAGTCGTCATATTGATTTACATAAGATGCTCATTGGTCCAGCGGTCTTATGCTATGTTTATGCAGCCTATGCAATTTTGTATGTGATGGCCTTTAAGGCTAAACCAATGAGCATCCAGCATAAAGTCGCCATATTGATTTACATAAGATGCTCATTGGTCCAGCAGTCTTATGCTACGCTTATGCTAAGCTATGCATTTTGTGTGCGATGGCCTTTAAGCGGGGAACACACACTTCTGCACAACGCATAATGCGTAAGCATAAGAGGATTGGGGACCTATTATGGACTTGTTCGGAATGGATTCCGATCGGAATTATTCCGTTTTCCCTAGAAAAGACAACAGAAATCTAGGAAATAACTGAACAATTCTGATCGGAATCCATTCCGAACAAGTCCATAATAGGTCCCCTGATTGGTCTATTTCCTTATGCACATGTGTATGGACCAATCAATTTTCTTATGCTTACGCATTATGCGTTGTGCAGAAGTGTGTGCTCTCCGCTTTATTCACTGCCAGTGAAAATCTATAGTTACGTGACGCAAACTATATATTTTCAGCACTGCCAGTAAAAAAGGAACACGGGGAATGCTAGGCAATAGCAGAGAGAAACCTGAGAGCGCCGGCCACCGGGATTAAAGTCACTAGATTACAAAGTAACGCAATTCATAAGATACATGGGAGTCAAAATGGTGGTCGAAAAGTGTAGATAGTGTATACATTGTGCAAATCATCTCTACTTTAAGTGCAGTCTTTATAACCTGTTATAATCTTCTTTGCACATGAAGAAAAATAAGAGGTATCAAGATGCCAGGTTGTTGTGTTAAAGGCTGCAATAATCGCAGCGAAAGAGGATTTAGATTATTTCGTGTTCCGAAAAATAAAGAAAGAAGGCATGAATGGATTCAATTAATTGGAAGAGATACTTTACCAGAAAGGGCTGAAATTTGTGAGGTAATTAATGAATTACAAACGTATGAAACATATATGTCTTACAGTACTAATTATTATATTAATTTTACAGATGCATTTTGATGAAAATCAATTTGAGAACAATCGAGCAGATGATAGAAAATTGCTCCGCCCATATGGAAAACCTAATTTATTACATTTGGAAAATAATTCCAATGAAGTAATGAACAATATGAGTACTAATAATGGTAAGAATGTAATAATTCTCGTAAGTTTTACATAATTCAATGATACTTAGATGTATAAGAAAGATACAATTCAGGTATAATTATCTGAATCATTTCCTTATGAACACATGTATTACTGTAATATTATTTATTTGAAATAATTGTACATGAATACGAGGACAATACAAATAATTTTAATGAAAATTCCTACAGTAATATCAATAATAGTGACGATACTATTACCGAGTTGGAAATTATATCTGCAGATTGTGGTGCCAATAAATCAAAACATTTTGAAGCAACCGATGTGGTAATGAGCGATACTGCATCAAATAAAAATCTTGATAAAATAATAAAAAGTTTTGAAGAAAAATTAAAAAATTAAAGAAATCTTTAAATAAGACTGTGGTGGAACGTAATATCTTAAAAAGAAGATTGCAAAAAAGAGATGTAAGATATAATGACATATTTAACGAAGATCAAAAGGACTTTATCACGCGTAAAACACAAAAAGGAACATCATGGTCTGCAGATACAATTACAAAAGCATTGAAACTTTATGCAGCTTGCGGACAAAAAGGCTACAAAGAAGTGCGCCGACAGCATTTACCGTATCCAAGTATCCGCACTCTACAAAGTCGCATACAAGGCTTAAAATTTAAGCCAGGTATATTTGAGGATATTTTCAACATGCTAAAAATTAAAGTTAGTACTTATAATGTTGAATTGGATTAAGGCTTAGATTTCATACATCCGACAACGACAATGTCGGACGTAGGCGATTTGCTGCGGTATAAATAATTTCTAGAGATTCGAGAAATTTATCCCGCAGCCAATCGCCTACGTCCGACATTGTTGTTGTCGGATGTATGAAATCTCAGCCTAGGTTATTGGTTTTTTGTTTTTAATATTTTTTTTGCAAATATTTGTACTCATATTTATATTTAACAAACATTTTTATCTATTATTTGCTTATGATTTTGTAATTTAATTTCAGATAAAATCGTTCAAGCCTGAAGAGAAACATGCTGTTCTCTTAATTGACGAAATGTCTATAAAACCAGGTTTACAGTACGACAATTCAATCATGTCAGTTGTTGGTCGACCTACTATGAAATTATCAGGGGGATTAGATAGTTCTGATAAATTAGCAACGCATTATCTTGTTTTCATGTTGTGTGGTATTTCCACAAAATGGAAACAATCTGTTGCTTACGAATTGACAGGTAATTCAATCGATTCAGAAGAAATGTATAATAAAATTATATCAATTGTTCAAAAAGCACATTATATCGGATTAGTAATAAAAGTAATTATTTCTGATATGGGACCACAGAATAGGAGTTGGTGGAATATTATGAACATAACTGTTGGAAAATATTGTAAAATTAATAATTATATTGAACATCCATACAATAATCAAGATAAATTATTCATTATGCCAGATTCTGTGCACGTGTACAAAAATGTTTCATGCTCATTAACATCAGGAAAAAAATTTTATTTAGACGAAACTCTGGTAAAAAAATATAACTTACCATCCAATGAAATTTCTCTGACACCTATTCGCGAAGTTTTTAATTTAGACCAAAAGGATACGTTAAAATTGTGCCCATATCTTAAAGAAAGCTCTATAACGCCATCCCATTTTGAGAAGATGAATGTATCTTTAAGTGTGAGTTTATTAAATAAAAGTGTCGCGTCCGCTATATTGTTTCATATAGCCAATAATAATATAGCCGGTGAGCATAAAACCACTGCCTGGTTTTTGAATATTATGTATAAATGGTTTAAACTCATGACAGGTCGCTATCAGAAGCTTGCACTATCTTATTGTAAAGTAGATGTGTACAAAGATAATATTAATTTTCTGCAAGATTTTCTGGAGATTGTTCGAGGAATTACAGTCTCGAACGGAGGATGGAAACCTTTTCAAAGTGGTTTATTACTTTGTACTCAGACTGCTCTAGATGTGCAAGCTGAATATTTAGAGAAACACAATTTCAAGTATTTATTATTAGGAAGGTTCACTCAAGATGCCTTAGAAAATCTATTTTCACAAATTCGAGGGAGAAAATCTGTACCGGACGCTCGTGAATTTAAACAAGCGTTTAGACTTGTTTGTTTATCACAATATCAAGCAAATATTAATCGTAGTAATTATTCTGTTATTGACTCTAATGATCTTATTACTTATTGTAATGAAATAAAACAATTAGATTCTAGAAATTCCTCTGCAGAAGAGAGATGTCTGCAGAGCAATGAACATTTATGGGATGTAAATATATATCAACTATTGCTTGAAAATGAAAAGGAAACTGATTTAAATAATACAGTTCAAGCTGCATTATATTATTTAATAGGTGCATTATTATTAAAAATAAAGAAAAATTTTACACATTGCAATAATTGTTTTAATGTTCTTGTGACTACGAATGATTCTAACAATTATAGCTACAATAATAATCTAAGTTTTTATACAAAGTTAAGAGAATATAAAGAAAATATTTTAATATTTCCAAGCATGGAGATATATAATTTGATATGTAAGTGCGAACTATTATTTCGAAAAAATGAGACTAACTTACTTTTTAATGTATTAAAAGTCAATGATTTTATAACAATGTTTTTACAAGAATATTCGATAAACTTTATTCCTTCGTGTCATAATATTGGTTATAAGTTTATAAAAAATTTTGTAATAACAAGAATTCATTTTTCTTTAAAAAAAGTAAGCAGTGATGTAAAAAAAGCAGCTGGTCATAGCAGTAGAAGTGTTGCGATGAAAATGATTATAGCAAATGGAAAAAAAACATAAATAAAAATTATTTTTATATAATTTACAATTTTATTTTTTTCCCTACAAAAAATTGGATTATACATACAATTATATACAATTGAAACGGCCGCGTAGCGTGGAGTCAAAATGGCAGCTATTTTTCCCCTAATTGCGTTACTTTGTAATCTAGTGACTTTAACCGGGATCATTCCGTTCCAGCGGACGTATACTGACGCGCCGCCTGAGAATGTGAACGTCAACTACGTTGTTACGCTCGGTAACGGTACGCACATGGTTCGTGTCCGTGCTATGGTTCGTATCCGAACTACCCAGATGGAGGGGATATGCCAGTCGGCTGACTCGGCACTCATGGAGGATTCACATTGCGTCCGATCACGTCCGATGTTCAACGTACGACGATCCGACATCCAATAACAGAATTTATTATTAGAGACAAAAATTTCCTATTGGATGTCGGATCGTCGTACGTCGAACATCGGACGCAGTGTAAATCCTCCATCACACTCAGCAAGCTTCGAGCGGGGAGAAAAGGGCAGACACACGATCTGCTGTCTCCTTCTCGCTTGAGCTGTGACGTAGCTGCTTAGCACGCGCCGGCTATGCCACAATGGGTGCGTTCAGCCGATACTCCGCTAGCCTAGCAATCGTGAGCAGTCGCTTGTTTTCGCTCGTTTCCTCTCCTTTGACCCAATGGATTAAAAGGAGAGGAAACGAGCGAAAACGAGCGACTGCTCACGATTGCTAGGCTAGCAGAGTATCGGCTGAACGCACTCAATGCCATGCATTTCGGGTGTCGCTTCTCGCGTCTCGCCGAGTGCCGAGTCTCGAGTTGGCAAATCGACGATGCGCTATACGTTACATTTACGTTTATATTTACAAATTTTAATTTTTATATTTATAAATAAATAAATATATATATATAAATATATATCTGTACTATTATTATAAAGCAACAGGGTTTGAATTTTTTTTGTCCGCTATGATCTGAGAAACCATTGGACCGAATTTTTACCAAACGTATATGAAATAGGGGTAGAATTTCCCAGGGAAGTGCTATAGGGTGTATAGTTTTTCGTTACCGATCTTCTGGAAACCGGTTTTTCTAATTTCTTCAATTTTTCGGTAAATAATTGACGGAATTTCAAAGAATTGTATATAAAACAGGAGTTGAATTTTCCGGGGAGTGCCATAAAGTGTATATAATTTTTTGTTACCAATCTCTTTGAAAACCGGTACTGAAGTTTTTGAAATTAAAAACCATTTGACCGAATTTTTATTAAATTTCATATACTTTTAATATCGATTTTTTTGGAAACCGGTATCAGAAGTTTTTTGAATTAAAAACCATTTGACCAAATTTTTATTAAAAGTATATGAAATAGGGGTAGAATTTCCCGGGGAGTGTAGAGGTAGAGTGTATAGTTTTTTGTTACCGATTTTCTGGAAATCGGTTTTTTTTTATTTTTCTAATTTTTTGAGAAATAATTGACCGAATTTTTACTAAAAGTATATGAAGTAGGGGTAGAATTTTCCAGGGAGAACTATAAAGTGTATAATTTTTTGTTACCGAGATCATAGCAAATAAAAAAAGGCTACAAACTGTTTTTTTATTATAATAGTAAAGAATTTTGCATAAAACAGAGGTAGAATTTTTGAGACTAAATAAGTTGTTAAATTCACATGTTAAATATTAATCAATTGATCAATATCAAAAGTCGCTTTCGGAAAATAATTGATCGAATCTTCTTGTGGTGTTATTTTTTGACCCGGTATATTTATTCTTTATACACACACACATATACAAACACTAACCCAAACACACATACACAAGAGGTGTAAATCCGACCAGGCAACCTCCACGTGATACATCTTGGGTAATGATAATGCCGGCGGTATTGACACAAAATTGAGGTATGGCATATTATATGCAAAAATGCTTTATTTCCGAAATATAAGTTTGTAATATTGAAAATTAAAAAATGGCAAAAGCTACGCGTATGAGAGCAATGCATATGGAGATAAGGAGAGAGAGAGAGAAAGAGAGAGAGAGAGAGAGAGAGAGAGAGAGAGAGAGAGAGAGAGAGAGAGAGAGAGAGAGAGAGATTGATTGATTGATTGATTTGTTTAATATGCCCAAACACAGTTATAGTGCAAAATTACAGAATAGCAAAACTTAGAATTCGACATAATATTAGAAGTTACAGTCTGTAGATAATACAAAGACAAGATGGCAATTATGTCGCAATTCCACTATATATCTTAAATGTAGCTAACTAAATAGAAACACCAGAGTAAAAGCAAAAACTAACTATGTACATCTTAAAACTAAATGGAAACGCATAGATAAAAGCATAAGCATAATTATGTATAACTTAAAACTAAATAAACGTACACAATACATAACAAATGATAATTTGTGTAACGCAACAGACTAGAAGCATTTGACTAGATAATGCGAACATTGCACCGAGCGATTCATACAGAAGGATAAAAGTATCAGACAAATTCTGATGCAAATAAAAACGAACGGAGAAGGCTCTTGAAGGATGCAAGAGACGATGCTGAAGTAATGTTATCAGGAAGAGTATGCCAAAACCGTATTGAGGACAGGCGAAAGGAGTGCATGTACGTCGTAGTTCTGCAAGACGGGACGTGAAATACTTGTGATGACGTTGCTAGGCGCTCGGATCGTCTCAGCGCTGGATCAGAAGGCACGAAAAGCTCATTTAGGTAAGATGGAGAATTTAAGAAAAGGATACGATACGTTAGACACCCAAGAAAAAACAACCGTCTATTCTCAACTGAGAGCCAACCCAGTCTACGTCTATACGGCGTGATATGATCGTCCCATTTAAGATCGAAAATAAAACGAATGCAGCAGTTTACCAATTTCTGCAGTTTGGCATTCAGTTCATTGCTCAGGCCATGATAGACGAGACAACAGTAGTCGATGTGAGGGATTATCAGGGTAGTAACTAATTTGGCTCTCAATTCAGTTGAAAGGGAGTTTCTATTAAATTTTAGTTTGTGCAGCGCATAATGGACCTTTTGCGAAACATGTAACACATGCTTTTTCCAAGACATAGTCGATGTAAAATTAACGCCTAAATTCCTGACTTCACTCACAAAAGGAAGAGGTACTTGGTTTACTGTAATAGGCGGTAACAGACTGAGATCGATATTTCTAATGTGAGCTTGACTTCCAAAGATAAGCACTTTTGATTTGGCAGGATTTAGTTTGAGTCCGTTAGTTTGAGCATAGTTAAAAATAGCATTCACATCTCTAGAGATTAGTTCTAATCCTTGACAAATATTGGCGGGTGAGCACTTAAGATAAATTTGAATGTCATCAGCAAACAACATATAAAGTGCATACAGCAAGACACTTCCAATGTCGTTGATGAAGAGAGAGAACAAAAGCGGGCACAGAACAGAGCCTTGAGGAACACCTGATGACGTAGCTAGCCACTCTGAGAAGTTACCAGCATCGTCAACCACAGCTTGAAAACGGCCAGTTAAATAAGAAAATATCCAGGTCAGAACGGCATCAGAAAAACCGATCTCCTTAAGCTTAATGAGTAAGCGAAAATGGGAGACAGTATCAAACGCCTTGCTAAAATCGAAAAGGATCATGATTGTAATAAGCCCATTCTCGATTCCCTCCTTAATGTCATCACATACCCGTAATAATGCTGACTGAGTGTTGTAACCAGGTCGATATGCAGACTGTCTGGGATTGATGAGATCATGTTCTATAAGGTAATCTGTAATTTGCGAAGCCACAATCCTTTCAAGTAATTTTGACAGTTCGGGTAGATTGGCTATTGGTCTCGTATCAGACGGGGACAGAGGTATACGAATCTTCGAAAGTGGGCGAATGAGCGCACGCTTCCACTGAGACGGAAAGGAAGAAGATCTAAGCGAATGATTGAATAAAACAGTGAGACACGACGAAATCATGGTCCATGCAATGCGCAAAATGAAAAGCGGTATACCATCCGAGCCCGACGCATATGAATGAAGTGGTTCAGTAGAAATGAGCCTAAGAATCGTACATGGCGATATGGTGGAGAAAACAAATTCAGGACGTAGAGATGGGCGAGTAACTAGAGCAATGGCAGAAGTGAAATCGGCATACAAGCAAGGCGACTGAGCATTTGAAATCGACACATAAAAAGAATTGAGTTGATCAGGTGTAAAATACTGTAGAGGTGAAACTGAGGCTGATTTTACAAGACCCAGTCGAGCGAGTTCCTTCCAAAGTTTTGCTGGATCATTGATGTTTTTGATAGAGTTGAGTTGATACTCACTTTTGGCCCGTTTAATATCTGTGTTAAGCTGATTACGAAAAAGCCTGTAGGTGGCGTAGCCAAGCAAGCTCTTGGAACGTTTTGCTTGCTTATATAGCCGATTTCTAATGCGGATCCGAGCCTTAAGTTCATCTGTGAGCCACCGTAAGGGAGGCTTCCTGATAGTAAATGTACGCTCGGGAGCAAATACATCAAGTGTTCCAAGTAAGGCTTCGGATAGCATTGAACAAAGCTTATCAACTCCAGAGACTCTAGTCGGGTCATCGAGGCCAACAGAACTACGATTAGCTATAGTCTGCATGCATGTTTGTACCTCAGCACTATCCATGCAGGATTGAAGATGATCTCGGAACTCATCACCATCAATGGTCCGGTAACTGCGTCTTGATATTGTACGCTCAAAAGTTAAGTTCGTGCTAAGTGAAAGCGACAATTCTAATAGATCGTGACAGGCTATAAACGGACACTCGGATTTAGTAAACGCCAGGATTTTTTCATTGTCGTCTACTGCAAGAACATCTAGCCAAGAGTCAGCAGTAGCTGTGTGATACGTTGCATCAGAATGTATGATATGCATAGAAAGGCTTGACATTAGTTCCCGCAAGTAGGTTGCTTCAAAGCTGTTCGTCAAGAGATTGCAGTTTAAATCGCCGCCTATGACAATATTTTTATACAAATGAGAGACTTTTGTAAGGGAATGAGTAAAGTCATGAAACAGAGCTCCCTTAGGTCTCCTGTAGACCGACGCGAACAACACCGTTTCATCACTAGGCAAACGAATCTCAATTATAATATATTCCGGATCGTTGATATCAACTCCCTTAGAGGTCGCAATGAGCTTAACCTTAAGTGATTTATGTATGTAACAAGCAATACCTCCACCCATTCGCCCAACTCGATCATGTCGAATCAAAAAATAGTCATTCAAGGCAACAAGCTCATCCGAAATACCCTCGTGAAGCCATGTTTCGGATACCGAAATGACATGACATAGATTGGAACTGAAGTGAAGTCTGACAAGCTCAATGTGACCACGAAGAGAGTTTGCATTGAACTGGGCAACGCAGAATTTAGATGTATCCCGATTAAAGCTATTCTGAGGACGAGGCAGGCATGGTCAGTTAAGCTTACTAAGATCAGCATAAGAATTTATATGGACAACAGGCATACCGTCCGAGTGTCGTACGCAAATCCGACCATCCCTGACCCATACATATTTACATGACCGCTCTTTAGCAACCCGCTTTGTTTGTTGCAACAATTCATAAATCTCTTTGGAGAGTAGTTCATTTACATTGATTACACGATCAGAATCGTTACCGCAAACCTCCCTCTGCCTAAGAACACCCTTAGCACGTTTTTTCGAGATAATGACTTCACGAACAGCGCTAGAGGTGACAGTGATAATAAGAGAGCTGTTAGCGGCAGCAGTCTTCGGTTGATCCCGAGCAGATTCAGGGAGAGGCTTGCGAACGGTTCTAACATTAAGAACATGTGGCAGAGCTACGGAAGCATCAAGAGCAACGAGCACGTTTTGAGCAAGCTCAGACGGAGGGACAGAAGGCACCACCGGCAGACCCGACACGATAAGTTCGTTCGCTTCATTGGTTTGTTGGACTGACCGAGCAGTTTGTAGGTTCAGCAATTCATTTCTAAGAACAGTATTCTCCTGTTCTAGGCTAGCAATACGCAGAGAATTGCTAGCAACCATCTCTGAAATTGCATTCAGTTGATCAAGTTTACCCGTTATTTCATCGTTAGTCCTCTGCTGACTTTCAATAAAGGCAGAAAGCCTTGAATCAGACTTTTTTAACTGTTCGATCAATCGTAAAAGCTTGTTAGTATTCGCTTGCGCATTGCTCTGAGTACCAGGGAGCGAGACATTATCGACTGCAGGCGATGAAGAAGCCGGAAAATTAAAGGCATGTGCACCTTGTCCCTCCCTCGGCGTGATAGGCATAGCAAGTCGAGATTTACAACAGGCGCCCGCGGCTTTAGTTACAATATACGCCTTAACGCAACCCGGATGAAATGCCTTACCGCACTCACCACACGAGACCAATTGACCAACAACCGACTTGCTGCACCTAGCACACGCACGCTGCATGAGTAATTGCAGCAAATTCACTCACTGTATAATAGTCAAATGTCCCTTGCAAAGTACAGCAAATATCACTGTATAATAGTCGAATGACTCTTGCAAAGTACAGCAAATATCACTCAGCAGTTTCAGGTGTAAATTGAACACGGAAATAAGCAGATTGGCACGACTGCGTCGGCACGGCTGAGGTTGGCACACAAAATCCAGCCAATAGGCAGACAGAAGTGGGTATCACACGCCCGCCAACCGAAAGCACATCAACGGAAAAGAGTAGATTGGCACGACTGCATCTGCACGGCTAAGATTGGTACATAAGATCAGCCAATGAGCAGACAGAAGTGGGTATCACACGCACGCCAACCAAAAGCAGACGAACGGAAACGGCGCGACAGCCAGCGCATGCGCATCAGATCCACGACGTCCGACAAGCACGATGAACTCAGCAATCCATGAAATAGGTTAGAAAAACCATAGAACTTGTCACATAAAATATAAGCATTTAGGTGTCAAGTTGGCAAAAAATTGAATGATAGCTCACGAAATGAAGCAAAGCTCATTAATGCCTGCAACAAAAATTGCCCGAAGGCAGCCAGCAGCAGAGATATGCTGTATCTTGGTGAGAACGACAAACAGACGTGCACCTTATACTCACCGGAGAGAGAGAGAGAGAGAGAGAGAGAGAGAGAGAGAGAGAGAGAGAGGGGGGAGAGAGAGAGAGAGAGAGAATGAATGAATGAATGAATGAATGACCTTTATTAGCTTTCTCAGCTATTTTACATACTACATATTTATACATACAACAGAACGTACTCTTTTAGCACACGTTTGAACATTTTTAGTTCTTCGCATCTTTTAATTTCGGCTGGTAGTGCGTTATGTTGAGTAAAATAAAGGTTTTCGTACTTCTGTCTTTCTATTTGAGTTTAGCGCGTACCTGTCGTGCGCGCATGAAAGACTGCCACGCCACTGACGGAGCTTTCTGTCCGCCAGGGGCGCCTACAATAGTATCGAACAGTCTCATCGATCGATTCTCCCTGTACGGTCGGTGAATAAATTGTTCTCTTCAATATACACGAGCGTCGAATTCAATATCCGCAATCATCCTAATCCTCGAACCTCAATTACCACGGCGTGACTCAACAGGTTATGGGCTTAGTCACCCGAGTTGAGCTGAGGTGAACGAGAACGCAGGGACATAGAAAAACGTGTTCGCGGTGCGTCTTCGCGTGGCGAACCGGGTCGCAGCCATATTGCGCAAAACCACGCGCGGGGCAAGTGATCGAACGGTCGCGAGCCAAAAACGAGGACATAAAAGATGTCGGAAGAAGTGTCTGTGCGACAAGTGCAAAAACTCGACGGTACGAATTTCCTCACTTGGAAGTTCCAGATGAGAGCCGTATTCATGGCGGCGGGAGTGAGTGACATAGTCGAGGGCACGCGAACGCAACCGATCGGCGCTCAGGATCCGCAAACCGCGGTGTGGAGAAGAGACAATGCCAAAGCAATGGTGCTCATCTCGACAACGATCGAGCCGTCGCAGCTAGAGTCATTGATAACGTGCGACACGGCAAAGGCAATGTGGGATACCCTGTGCCAAGTGCACGAGCAAAAATCCTCGGCTAACAAGCTATTCCTGATGCAAAAGTTTTATGACTACAAGATGGCGTCGGGTGATACGGTCGTGCAACACGTGGCCAAAGTGAAGAACATGGCGGCTCAGCTAAGAGACGTTGGAGAAACGATGTCGAACCACACCGTAATGGCGAAGGTTCTAGCGACGTTGGCGCCAAGATTCGGCGCATTCCAAACCGTGTGGGACAACGTCGAGGAAGGGAGACAAACCGTAGAGAATCTAACGGACAGACTCATTCGAGAAGAAGCGAGGCTTGCAAACGGAAGTGACGCCACGGAAGCGTTGGCGGTTGTGAAGAGCAGCGGTGCGAAAAACAAATCGCAGACTTCCGGAACCTCGAAGAACAGCCGTTCAAAGAAAGACGTCGAGTGCTACAAATGTCGAGGAAAAGGACATTTCGCTCGGGAGTGTCCGTCAAAGAACAAAAAACGCGGTGACCGAGATGGAAGTGGATCGCGAGAGTATGCGTTCGTGGTCACAAAAGACGAGACGAAAACGGAAAAGCAACCGCCGAAACAAAGTGCGGATCCGTCGACAGAACAAGTGCGGCAACTACTCGAGGTCGATAACAAAGACGCCTGGCTAACCGACAGTGGGGCGTCACGACACATCTCTCACCGACGTGATTGGTTCGAAGAGTTTCACCCGAGTGTAGGCGATACGGTTGTGCTCGGAAATGGTCGTGAATGCGAAGTTGGCGGCGAAGGCACAATTCGAATTGAGAAACTCGTCAACGGAAGATGGAGCACCGGACGCATTGAAGGTGTGTTGTACGTGCCAACGCTGAAGAAAAACTTGTTTTCAGTGGGCATGTGTACCGGAAAAGGCTTCGACGTTCAGTTCAGCGACTCGAAAGTGATAGTCAGACTCAAAAATGAGGTGAAAGCAGTCGGTGCAAAACAGAACAATTCAACGTATCGCATGTTCTTCCGAGTGCTGGTACCGGGAGTGTCGAGTGAAGCGAACGCGGCCACTGTCGACTTAGTGTGGCACGAGCGACTCGGACATGTCGGTAGTAGAGCACTCAGCGACATGGTGAAAAATAACCTTGTCGAAGGAGTACAAATAAAAAATGCGGACAAGTTTTTCTGCGAACCGTGCCAGTTCGGGAAGGCACACGTGTTAGGGTTGGTTTATAATAGCCGTAACCGTTGATTTAAGCCGTAATCTTTAAGAAATTGACCAATCACAGTGGAATGTGAGAAGAATAATCGACTGTGATTGGTCAATTTCTTAAAGATTACGGCTTAAATCAACGGTTACGGCTATTATAAACCAACCCTTACCGTTTCAAACTCGCGGAGACAGAGACACGAAACCGGGCGAAGTTGTTCACACCGATGTGAGTGGAAAAGTACAAGTCGAATCACTCGGTCACTCGAACTACTACGTAACGTTCATCGACAACGCTTCGGGTTTTTGCTACGTGTACTTTATGCAACACAAGGACGAAGTCGTTGAGAAGTTCGCGCTCTATGAAAAAATAGTGGCAAATAAATTCGGTACAACCGTGAAGGCTGTGCGTTCTGACAATGGTGGCGAGTACAAAAACGGACAATTCGAAAAATATCTCGGACAGCGCGGAATAGCTATGGAGAACACTGCTCCATATACCCCACAACAGAACGGCAAAGCGGAGAGAGCAAATCGAACAATATTCGAGTGCGCACGCACGATGTTGCGTGCAAAGGACCTCCCAAAGAACCTGTGGGCAGAGGCTGTAAGCACGGCGGTTTACATACTCAACCGCACCACACACTCAAGTCGTAAGGACATAAAAACTCCGTACGAAGTCTGGACAGGAAAAAAACCGGACTTGCAGCACGTACGAATCTTTGGATCTGTGGCGTACAAACACGTGCCCAAGCAGTTGCGGAAGAAGCTCGACGACAAATCAAGGAGGATGATCTTGGTGGGATACCAAGGAAATTCATCGAACTACCGGCTCTACGATCCTGTGACGAAAAAAGTGAGCGTGTCCAGAGACGTTGTGTTCGACGAGAAGCTGAGTGAGGTAAGCGCCAGTGAGAGTAGCTCAAAACAAGGGGTACTAGTGCTTCCTAAGATCACGCCAATTCCAGAAGCAGTCGACGACAACAACGGTGCAGTCATCGAAATCCTAGATGACGACGACGAGGTATTCGACGATGCGCAGGGCGCAGAAGCAGTCGTACGACCGAATGCAGGTCATCAGGACCAGCAACCAGATCCAGCCGGAGGTCAGCGCCAACTTCGAGACAGGCAGACGATAAGAATGCCACAGAGGTACGACACGAGAATGCCACAGAGGTACGACATAGATCTCGTGGAGTACGAGACGCCTGCCACGTTTGGCGAGGCGGTGCGAGGACCGAACAAAAGGAAATGGATCGACGCTATAAAAGACGAACTACATGCTCACAGCAAGAATAATACGTGGACTGTAGTCGAAAGAACTGATGAAATGAAGCCTATCGACTCGAAATGGGTCTTCAAACTTGTGCGAGGAAAAACAGAAGGACAACCGAGGTTCAAGGCCAGACTGTGCGCCAGAGGATTTCTCCAACAGCCAGGAATAGACTACAACGAAACTTTCGCTCCAGTCGTGAGATACGATTCGCTTCGACAGTTTCTGGCTCGGGTCACACAGGAAGACTACGAGCTGACACAATTCGACGTCTGCACAGCATTCCTCTACGGCGAGCTGGAAGAAGAAATTTTCATGCTGGTTCCGGAAGGGTTGACTGTCGGAGAAGAAGAAAGTGAAGGTGACAGTGAGAGATTAGTGTGTCGACTAAACAAGTCGCTCTATGGTCTCAAACAAGCACCTCGGTGCTGGAATAAAAAGTTCAGTGCTTTTCTAAAGAAATTTAATTTTGTGCAATCCGACGCCGATCAATGTATATATATCGGCTGTGTGGAAGGATGCGTAGTATGGCTAGCGCTGTTTGTCGATGATGGGCTTGTGGCCTCGAAATCATCAAGTGTGCTTGAGAAAATCATTGTAAGTATGAAAGAGATGTTTGAAATAACCCTCGGAGACGCGACTAGGTTTGTAGGGCTACAAATTGATCGAAATAGAGTCGCTAAGAGTATGTTCATACATCAAACCGAGTATGTCGACCGAATTCTAGAAAAATTCAGAATGATCGACGCGAAACAAGTGAGTGTCCCTGCCGACCCTCACTCTGCACTGGCTCCCTCCGAGCCAGACAGTGAGAAACGAAACGTTCCATACCGAGAGGCGGTAGGCTCTCTATTATTTCTTTCAGTGGTCTCACGACCAGATATCGCTTTCTCAGTGAATTCAGTGTCTAAGTATTTAAATAATCATGATCTCAGTCATTGGAAGGCTGTAAAGAGAATTTTCGCTTATCTGGTCGGTTCTAGAGATTTAGGTATAATGTACCAAAGAAATGGAAACGAGCCAAATCTAGTAGGTTACTGTGATGCGGACTATGCAGGAGATTTAGAAACACGTAGGTCTACTACAGGGTATGTTTTTGGCTTTGCGAATGGGCCAGTCACCTGGTCTAGTCAGCGCCAAAAACTTGTGACGCAGAGCACGACGGAAGCGGAGTACGTCGCTGCAGCAGCAGCTGCAAGAGAGGTAGTTTGGTTACGAAAACTACTGAGAGACCTTGGCGTCAGTTGTGACGAACCAACGCCGCTGCATGTCGACAATCAAAGCGCGATACGGTTAACGAAGAACGCCGAGATGCATCAACGTACAAAACACATTGATGTGCGACATCATTACATACGCGAAAAAGTAAAGAGCCACGAAATTTCAGTAGTATTCGTACCTACCGAAGCTCAAAGAGCTGACATATTTACTAAGGCTATGCCGAGCGAGCGTTTTTGTAAACTTTGTAAAATGTTGAGTTTAAGAACGTACAGAGAGTACTCAAACAGTGAGAGTGTTGAGTAAAATAAAGGTTTTCGTACTTCTGTCTTTCTATTTGAGTTTAGCGCGTACCTGTCGTGCGCGCATGAAAGACTGCCACGCCACTGACGGAGCTTTCTGTCCGCCAGGGGCGCCTACAATAGTATCGAACAGTCTCATCGATCGATTCTCCCTGTACGGTCGGTGAATAAATTGTTCTCTTCAATATACACGAGCGTCGAATTCAATATCCGCAATCATCCTAATCCTCGAACCTCAATTACCACGGCGTGACTCAACACGTTATACATTTTTACTCTTTCATAGAAAATACTTTTTTGCGCATTTCTCGTCCTACGAAACACTATTGCTATATCGCCGGTTTGTCTGGTTTGCCTATCAGTGTTCTTTCCCACTAATTCTAGACGGTCTTTTAATTGTTCCGGTAACATGTTGTTCACCGCTTTAAAGATAAATGTACACACATTATAATATAGCCTCTGTCTTATGGACATAAACTGCAGCGCTTGCAGCATATGCTCCACTTTGGTATATCTATTGCATTGCAGTATGACTCTCATAGCTCGATTTTGCGCTTTTTGCAGCCTGGTTAGCTCCGTTTCACTCATGTCAATTAGTAACGTTGCACAATACTCAAAATGAGGAGCTATGATTGTCTTATATATCGTGCATCTGGTATAAGCCGATATATAACTTCCTATTCTATTAAGAAAACTCGTTTTTTTTCCTATTTTCTTTAGCATATAATCACAGTGATCTCTAAATCTAAGCCTATCGTCAATCATTATACCTAGGTATTTCATCATTTCGACACGCTCTATCTCAGTTCCATCTAAGCATGTCAACATAATATTACCTCTTAGCTCTTTTCTTACACTTCTAATTATCATATATTTCGTTTTCCCTGCATTCATTTTTAACTTATTTATATTCATCCACTTTTCTCTCTCTCTCTCTCTCTCTCTCTCTCTCTCTCTCTCTCTCTCTCTCTCTCTCTCTCTCTCTCTCTACTATAACAAACATCGAATTCATTTTCCTTTCTAGTTCTGCGCTACTTTCTCCCTCTACATATATTAAAGTATCATCGGCAAACATTTTTATCTTACACTCTTCTGGACAGACTTTGATTATATCATTTATGTAAAGTATAAATAACAAAGGTCCCAATACAGATCCCTGTGGAACTCCATATTCCGTTGCCATTAATTTTGACCATTTATTATTAAATCTCACCTTCTGAGTTCTATTCGTTAGATATGAATTAAACCATTCAAGAACTTTACCTCTGATTCCATATTGATATAATTTTCCTAGTAATCTTTCCCTATCTACTGTTTCAAACGCTCGCTTCAGATCCATGAAAATTACCCCCACCATTCTCCCTTCACTAACTATCAGTTTCCATTCGTCTATAACAGTTTGTATCGCTGTTTCACATGAATAGTGTTTTCTAAAGCCCGATTGATGTTCAGTTATAATACTATTATTTTCTAAATATAATTCAATTTGCTCTTTTACTACTAATTCTAGCACTTTCTCAAATATAGGTAACACATTAATAGGCCTAAATTCACTCGCCTTCTTGGCTTTATCTACTTTTGGAATCGGTATTACTGTAGACGTTTTCCAACTTTCTGGACAGCAATCATCTCTCAGAGAGTTATTTATTATATCAACAAATTCCTCTTTTATTACGCAAAACGTTGCTTTTAATATATCGCTAGTTATTCCCTCTTCCGTACCTTTCTTTTGTGGCAGTCCCTTAACAATTTTCTCTAGCTGTTCTATCGTGATATTCTCAAAATTTTCCATAGTTTCCATATTTTCTATAGCATAAATAATTCTTTTACCTGCGCCTGTAGGCTTATCCTCGATTATAGATTTTATTATACTATTAATACTCTGTATATAATATAAGTTAAATTTATCCGCTATATTGCACCTTGTTGTACTATAATCTATGTTATCTAATATTTCAAAATCTATATCTTCTATTTCTTTTGCATATACTGGCTCGCCTCTAATAATTTCTTTTAAAGTTTTCCACATAGTCGTAGGATTTTCCTTATTAAAATCTATCATATTTTCATAATATTCTTTCTTTTTCATCCTAATTAATTTTACTACTGCATTTCTATTAACTTTAAATTGCAACCAGCTTTGTTCTGTATTGGCATACATTGCTTGCCTAAATGCCTCATCCCTCCTATCCGCAGCTTCTCTTATTTCATCTGAGAACCATTTTTTCCCTTCCCACACTTTCGGAATTCTAGATTTTCTCTTCAGTGCCATTATATCTAACGCGTCTACTATACTATTGACAAATTTTTCTGCTCTCTCACTCACACCCATACATACACACTGCCAACTCTGACTTTCCTGTAATTTATTTTTTACTAACATAACAAATTTTTCTTCATCAAACTCTTTGTAATTCCTAGCGCTAAATTCTCTATATTTACTTTCACTTTTATTCACACTCAACTCAACTTCCAGCCACGCATGGTCCGTAATTTTAGGCTCATGAATTACTTGCACTGTTTTATTATTATTAGCAAAAATTAGATCTATAATTGTTTGACTGTCTTTCGTGATTCTCGTCGGTTCATTTACATACTGCTTCATATCCAGACTTAACATTGTCGTTTGCAGTTTCTTCGCATAAAACGAGTCCGTCCTAAGATCTATATTAAAATCTCCTATTACCATGCATTCTCCCTTTATTATTAACTCCTCTACTATATCCTCGAAAAATCTTATAAAATCCCCGTGCGATGCGCTAGGTGAGTGATATATTACCACCATCACTCCTTTATATAATTTATCTTTTACTTCTACCGCGACACACCAACAATTCGATTCTAATTTTCTTACTAACACTGTCTCGTAAACAATATCATTCCTTACATATAGAACAACGCCTCCTGTATTTCTATTCTCAGCATTACATCTAGTTATACTATAACCAGAAACGTTCACTTCACTGTCTTCAATATCCTCGGTCAATCTGGTCTCCGAAAATGCTAAGAACGCAGGATATATTTTCTTCATAATCCGATGTTGAATCTCATCCTTATGCGCTGTCAAGCTCTGCGCATTTGTATACAGTAAAATTTCTTCTTTCTTCTGTCGTTGCTATTCTTCTTCCCAGCCTGCTCTCCTCTTCTCTTCCTGTAACGCCCTTATAAAGGTCGGACATTCCCGGCTAATAGCTTTATGGTCGTCATTTATCTTCAAATTGTATGTTCGATTTTTGAACATACAGTTCACACACTTTTTCTCCGTCGCTGTACAAACACGCGAGTTATGATTCCCCGCGCATTTGTAGCATGTTTCTTCTCTCTTACAATTTTTCGCGATATGAAAATATCCCCAGCACTTGAAACATCTTTTGACACTGATGTGATCAAATGCAGGACACTTTTTCCATCCTACATTTAATTTTGCTTTCTGCAATATCATCTCATGTGTTTCTTCATCTACTTCCACTATTATTGATCCTTCTTCATTTTCTCTTCTTTGATCATTCTTTACTTTGACCATTCTCTTCACAATTCGCATATTTACTGTATCTATTTTATTTTGCTTCTTTATCGTACTTATAAGTTTATTATCATCTAAGTTCATCTCTTCTATATTTATATTAATAACTTTCACCTTTGGTTTTGACTTAGATGACTCCGTTACTTTATAATTCTCTCCCAGTTTAGCCTGAACTGTCTCTTTCAGCTTTTTTGCCTCCTCTCCAGTTTCACATCCCATGATTACTACTCCTTTGCTTCCTTTTTTTAATTTCGTTATTCCCATTGCCATATTCTTTATATCTACCTTTTCCTTAATCACTTTTTTCGTGTCTTCACTCTCCTGTTGCACTTTCGGCTTAACAATTATAAGACTTTCTTTCTTCTTTTCTTTAACCGCTTCACTGTAGCTTCTTTGCGTTCCTGCCTTCGATCCATACTCTATTCCCTGAATTATTATTTTCTTCAAGTTTTCCAACTCTTGTTTAACATTACTTAATTCTTCATGAACTACCTCCTTAATCATTATTTTAATTTCATTTTTACGCAGCGTTTCATCTTTTATTTCTTTGACAGTTCTTATAATCCAGTCTACTTTTATATCCATGCTTGATCCTTTACTTCTACTGCTCGATGTTGTGAACGCTCCTGTAGATCCTGTAGATCCTGTAGATCCTGTAGATGATGTCCTGTCTCTCCCTGCCGCCGGCACCTTCTCACTATCAATTACGAATTCCTCATATGGGCCTTTACACGGCACGTTCTCTTGGTTTCTATCGATAATTTTATGCTTATTTACACATCCCGGATGGTAAAAAAGCTTTGGGCAAATTTTACATTTAACGGCTCTGCTCTTAATCGCCTTCTTACATGCCGAGCATCGATACTCGGCGTATTCCTCGTTCATTCTGCTAATATCGGCAGAGACAGTTATTTGACTCGTCACTATAACACGTCACTTTCACACGTCAGCGTTTTGTGTTCGTCGCCGATGTCTACCTGTCGTACGAGGCTTCGATGACCTCTGTACGAAATGCAGTTCTCGTGTCTATGTATCAACATATTCCGGCTAGATAACACTCATGGCTACCCCCGGTCTATGAAGATATTCGTTACACAACTTTTTAACACTCTCCCTCACTTCTAAACCACCCAAAAATTAACACTTTTACGTAGCGATGTTTCACACGTCTGCTTCTGCTGAAGAGAGAGAGAGAGAGAGAGAGAGAGAGAGAGAGAGAGAGAGAGAGAGAGAGAGAGAGAGAGAGAGAGAGAGAGAGAGAGAGAGAGAGAGAGAGAGAGAGAGAGAGAGAGACTATTTGCGTGTCTTAATACACATGTTCTCCGGGGCGAAGCCCGGCGGGGCATGCTAGTATATATATATATATATATATATATATATATATATATATATATATATTATATATATATATTTAAAATTTATAAATATAAAGATTGCAAATATAATTAATTAAAAAAATATTTATAAACATAAAAACTAAAATTCGTAAATGTAATGTATAGAAATCCCTGTTCTGCCAAATTGCTCTTATATGAAAAAAAGTCTTACATTAAAAACCTTTACTTTAACACATAATAGTATTTAATTTTAATATTTAAATGCATAACAATAATTACATCTATATCGAGAAAAAAGTATTTTTACTCTTATTAAATTTATATTAGCTATTAATGTTTATAAGCGGCCACGAGCAACAACAGAGAGATATTGGATTAAAATAAAAACAATTTCTTAAATAAACAATACACATGGTTAACGTTTCGACTGTATGAACGGATTACTACGATAGAAGAAGATAAATATAAAAAAACATGCTAATTAATGTTTAAGTTTACATACTAAAACATTAAACAATCATCTAACAATATAAACAAAGTAAACAATAATCTATTTAAATCACAAATAAACGCCGGAATAATTGAATAAAACCATAACAAGATAAATTTATATTTATGGAAGAGAATGTAAAGAATTATTAACGGAGGTATTCTGATTTAAAAGATCTTTAAAATATATATTTTTCAGGAACTTTTTATAGGGAAACGAAGAAAGTGAATAACGTTAAATTTTGCATGTTCTCTTTATCTTATTTTAAAAATTTATTTTTATTTTTTAAGTAACAAAAATGCTCTTCTTTTCTGTTATATCCTGATCACCATAAATGACAGACGGTGTAAATAATTCTAGCTGTTCTAGGTATCTAAAACGCAAAAAGCTAAACTTTTCTTATTCAGAAGAACTATATGTGGCTACCGTCTGAACTAGAACTAAACCAATATTTCCATTCTAGGTTCTAGGCGGCTTTTTTATCAAAATTATTATTAATCAATATTAAATAAACCATTTACGATCTGAGCTTAGATTTTATTGTAACCTAATAATATATTTTATATACTATATATATTTTCATATTTTTTTCCAACTTTAATCAACTACGCGCCGACTACCTTGTCAGACTTACAACACAGCTCCTGGATTAATAAAATCCCCTCACACCCCTCTAATTAAATCGATTTAAATAATAGTAAAGAATTTACTACTCCAACAGGAGCTGTGTTGTACGTCTGACAAGTTAGTCGGCGCGCAATTTATTAAAGATTGGAAAAAATATACGTGTAATACGCAAAAAATATTATTAGGCTATTAAGATCCAAGCTCGGATCGTACACGGCTTATTTAATATTGATTGATTGTATAACGGTCACACATAAAACGGTCTTATTTCTCTTATATATTATTAAGAGTATTATAACTTTTTTCAAAATTTTGTTAATATTTTATTTAAAAAAAAACTAATAAACGTATAATATATGTTTATTTTTCTAGTTCAGACAATAGCCACACTTATTCTGAATAAGAAAATTTTTGGTTTTTGGGTTTCTGATACCTATAGAACAGCTAGAATCATTTACTCTGTCTGTCATTTACACCTTCTAGTGATCAGGATATAACATAGAAAAGAGAGAGAAGAGCATTTTTCTTACTTAAAAAATAAAAATATATTCTTAAAATAAGGTTAAAAAACATGCAAAGTTTAACGTTATTTGCTTTCTTTGTTCCCCTATAAAAAATTCCTATATATAAAAAATACTTATTTTTAAGACCTTTCAAGAATACGCCCTTAATTTATTATTTGTTATTAATATATTATTATTAATTATATACATATAAGTATTAGAAAGCATATGGTATAAAATAATTTCAATATTCAAATTATTGTAATAATAATAAAGAAATCAATTATTTACATTTTCTTCTGTGTGTGTGTGTGTGTATGTGTGATATGTTATCGACAATAGTTTTTTTGCACGTTCACATTTTTTTTGCAGACTTTTTACACGTTTAATTTTCACAAGTGTGATGCCAAATACAGACAAGATTTTTGTTTATCTGTTATAAGCGGTTATAAGCGTTATTTTGAATGCAAGATTTTAATAATCAAACGTTTTTAATAATCAAACATTTTCAAACTGCAAGCGAGGGACAAGCAATGACAGACTAGCGTATAATTTGTCCGCCGACATTACGAATTCCTTCTGCTGCAACACATAAAATGTTGAACAGTTTTCTCGAATGGTTGTAATAACGTCTGTATGTCCTTGCATTATTTAAGGTATTGCTCACATTCTCATTCTAAAATAATAATCTTATTAAAAAATATTTATTCTTCTTTTTAAAGAAAATACTGTCTCAAATGTTCTTCTTTCGAAAAATTTTGACAGACTTGGAAGAAAAAGTTTATATATAGAGACAGAAACTTATCTTAATTTTTAAAATATATTTTAAATTTTTTTAATGCATTTTTTTAATGCGCGTGTGAGTATGAAAATGCAATTTGTCTTTCTAAATATGATAAATATTATTTTTTAAAAGACGATAATAATCAACAGCAAGACGTTTGTGTGTGATAACAAATTTACAACGTAAAAATACATCACAAATATATATAATTATATGTAAAATATGTCTGTTTAATTAATAATATTCACGATGCTTAGAAAGATAAATTGAATTTTCATATTCATACGCGTGTGGCCGGAGGCGTATTAAAAAAAGAGGTGTGGCCTCGGAGGGTTAATGATACAAAGGCATGCAGCGTTGTTACAATCGTTCAAGAAAACTGTTCAACATTTTATGTGTTGCTGCAGAAAAAATTCGTAATGTCGGCGGACAAATTATACGCTAGTGGCTAGTGCTGCTAGAAAAGATCGTAGTATTTTAAGGATATTACATACTGTAGATGATATTGCTTGTCCCTCGCTTGCAGTTTGAAAATGATTATTAAAAACATTTGCTTATTAAAATCTTACATTCAAAATAACGTTTATAGCAGATAAACAAAAATTTTGTCTGTATTATTTGACATCACACTTGTGAAAATTAAGCGTGTAAAAAATCTGCAAAAGAAATGTAAACGTGCAAAGAAACTATTGTCAATAACATCACACATACACACACAGAAGAAAATGTAAATAATTGATTCCTTTATTATTACAATAATTTAAATATTGAAATTATTTTGTACCATATGCTTTCTCACACTTATATGTATGTGATTAATAATAAAATATGTTAATGACAAATAATAAATTACAAGAGCGTATTCTGGTTTGAAAAATCTTAAGGACAATCCGGACATCTCCGGAAAATCGATTTTCTTTAGATTTTCTTGAAACTATGAATATACATTAATTTATACGTGTGCTTTATGTGTAGTATAAATTTTAGTACCTCTTGCGGTATTAAAAATCGAGATACTGAGGTTCAAAGTTTTAACTTTTAACACGGAATTCCTATTCCGAGGTATTGTAAAACAGACATTTTAATAAATTGTGAAAAAAGTTTTTTTTAAATGTTTTTTAAAGACTAGTATATGATGCTTTATAAAAATATAAATTAATAATATGCGATAAGTTTCAATACCCTTGCGGTACTCGTTTTCGAGAAATACTTGTGTAAAGTACGCGATTTGAAGTTAACTTCTTATTTTTTAGTTGTTATATGTAATATTTAGTAAATTAATTTTAGTAAAATAAATTTTTCTTTTTAAGCATGAATACAAGTTGAGTATCACTGGAGCCGGAGAAGGTCTTTAAAAATAGGTATTTTTCAGGAATTTTTTATAGGGGAACAAAGAAAGCGAATAACGTTAAACTTTGCATGTTCTTTTAATCTTATTTTAAAAATCTATTTTTATTTTTTAAGTAAGAAAAATATTCTTTTTTTTTTGTTACTTTTATGTTATATCTTGATCACTAAAAGACGTAAGTATATGAGAGACGAAGTAAATGATTCTAGCTGTTCTATAGGTATCAGAAACGTAAAAACCAAAAATTTTTTCTTATTCCAAATAAGTGATATGGCTATCGTCTGAACTAGAATAAACATTTTTTTTTAATAAAATACTAATAAAATTTTGAAAAAAGTTATAATATTTTTAATAAAAAAGCCGCTCAGAATAAAAATATTGAAGATTTAATTCTAGTTCAGACGATAGCCACACTTTTCCTGCAGAATAGAAAAATTTTAGCTTTTTGCATTTTAGATACCTAAAACAGCTAGAATTATTTACACCGTCTATCATTTATGGTGATCAGGATATAACAGAAAAGAAGAGCATTTTTGTGTTACTTAAAAAATAAAAATAAATTTTTAAAATAAGATGAAGAAAACATGCAAAGTTTAACGTTATTCACTTTCTTTGTTTCCCTATAAAAAGTTCCTGAAAAATATATATTTTAAAGATCTTTTAAATTAGAATATCTCCGTTAATAATTCTTTACATTATTCTCTTCCTGAAGTGTGTGTGAAGCTATCGTCTCATTTTGCAGAAACTCACAAATTATTGAGAGTTCTGGCTTCCTTTATAATAGTTCTAGAGTTCCTGATAGTTTAAACAAATAGTTCTGGCCATTAAAGCCAAAAAACGCGTCAGTACAAACTGAGACGCTAAGGTTCACGCAGCGTCTCACTTTGTCCTACACAAGTTCCACCACTGTATCTCATCAGATTTTGCAAAATCTATAGTTCTATAACAGTTCTATAAAGAGTTCTGTCATATATAAGCAAAAAAATTAATTATAAGGTACTAAAAAAAATTACAATGCAACGAGTATACCGAGTTAAGACGTCAGTTGAAATCTCGGAGTTCCGGTTTATGTAAAATATTTTTCGAGTAGTTTTGAGCATATTGAAACATTTTCTAAAGAGTTCCGAGCGTTAGAATCTTTGTGTTATATTTAAAAAAATTAATATTAACCAAAAAGTAATCATGACAGAAGAAGATGAGACGCTGTGCGAAATCTCGGAGTTTTGGCTTATATAAAATATTTTTCATATAATAGTTCTGAGCATACTAAAGCATTTTCTAAAGAGTTCCCGTCACTACCCCTGTTGAGCTGGCCCCCCCACCTTGCAAAAATTAAAAAACAAATAGCGCAAAATTACAAGCTATTTATGAGCTTTCACATTCCGCAGATTAAAAATTTTGAGCTCGTTACACTGAACAGGAATTTAATATTTTTTATGGGGGGGCTGAGTCAACGTTGACTCAGCCCCCCCACTACTTAAAAATAGAGATATTGAATCGATCTTTGCGGCAGAATTAGGAGCTATTTATGAGCTTTCGAAGTGATATAGTTTCGATTTTTGTGCTCATCCCCTTAACCCCCAAACAACCCTTTAATTGATTCAACTCAAGAGAAAAATGTTGAGAAAAATTAAAATATATCGTATCGCGGATATAATTCGTATAGCGTATAAATTCTAAGAATAAACTCTTAAAATACGCGCATTTCGATTATTGAGCTACAACCCCTTCGCAAGAAAACTACCCCACATCTTCCCGGCTTAAGAAAGAACTGTATTTAAAATAAATAAAATTAATTATTTTGCGACTAAATATCGTTTATTAATTTATGAGCTCGCAAAATACATGCATTCTGATTATTGAATTGCAATTTCTTTTGTTGGAATATTTTATATTCCTGCTATACGAAAAAATGATAAGTTATACTTATAGAATACTAATTTTATCTAAATGAATTCTTTAATAGCCCAAAGTATACAATAATTTGTTTACATCGTGTAAATCATAAATTAAAAAAAAATTAAATTGCGTTAATTTTTTAATTGCTTTTTTTGTGAATTACATTAATACGTGAATTATATTAATATGTGAAATATAAAAGATAAATTCCGTAAAGAATTTAATCTTAAATTCTATATTACAAGACAACATTTAATAAATTTTCTTACATTTATTCTTACATTTATTCAAAAGGATATAAAATAATTTTTTACTGGAATTAATAACAATTCTCACTACTTGTTTAAAAATAAATTTGTCTATTATATTCTTATTGCATGTGATTTGGATCTTTATATAAATCTTTATATAAAACAAAATTGCTTTTGTTACATAGGAAAATAGTACATTAGGAAAATATATTTTAAGCACATTTTATTTATTAAAACTAGTTATAGTATAGTTTATTTAAACAGCAGTACTTAACGTAAATAGTTATGTAATGCTTAATATACATATATAATAGTATATAGTATATATAATATATATGTATAAGTATATGTGTATATTACATTAAATGGAATATAATAATAACTGTATATTTCCGTTGAAATTTGGTGATACAGTAATTTCTGTCGCCTTTAAATCGTCGTACTGTATCCAAGAATTATCTCTCCTCCGACAAATAGCAGTAAAGTGTCCTATTGTTTTTGGATCAGATTTGCGTGTTCCAGAAGATCTTAGATTAACCACTCCTCTTAAGCGGTACGGTTGAGATATAAAACTGCATTTTAGAGTTGTTGATATATCCGAAAGTCGTATAGTTTTATTAATATTTTATCATATAATTCGCATATTATGAAATGACCTGCAAGATAAAACGTATCATTTAATTCATCAATTAATAATTAATTTTAATTTACTTAATTTTATTTATAAATTATATTATAAATTAATTTAAATTTAAGTAAAAAAATATAATTCTAAATAAATATGTGATTATGTTAAGTAAATATGTCATTGGTACTATTCAAATAAATATTTTCTTAGATCTAAATATTTTTTTCTCAGTGTATGTATTATATGTATGTATTTTATTAGATTTTATATTTTACTTAGAATGATACGTTTTATTTTGCAGGTCATTTCATAATAAGCAAATTATATGATGTCGAAAATATTAATAAAACTATACGACTTTCGGATATACCAACAACTCTAAAATGCAGTTTTATGTCTCAACCGTACCGCTTAAGAGGAGTGGTTAATCTAAGATCTTCTGGAACACGCAAATCTGATCCAAAAACAATAGGACACTTTACTGCTATTTGTCGGAGGAGAGATAATTTTTGGATACAGTACGACGATTTAAAGGCGACAGAAATTACTGTATCACCAAATTTCAACGGAAATATACAGTTATTATTATATTCCATTTAATGTAATATACATATACTTATACATACATATTGTATATACTATATACTATTATATATGTATATTAAGCATTACATAACTATTTACGTTAAGTACTGCTGTTTAAATAAACTATACTATAACTAGTTTTAATAAATAAAATGTGCTTAAAATATATTTTCCTAATGTACTATTTTCCTATGTAACAAAAGCAATTTTGTTTTATATAAAGATTTATATAAAGATCCAAATCACATATGCAATAAGAATATAATAGATAAATTTATTTTTAAACAGGTAGTGAAAATTGTTATTAATTCCAGTAAAAAAATATTTTATATCTTTTTGAATAAATGTAAGAATAAATGTAAGAAAATTTATTAAATGTTGTCTTGTAATATAGAATTTAAGATTAAATTCTCTACGGAATTTACTTTTTATATTTCACATATTAATATAATTCACGTATTAATGTAATTCACAAAAAAAAACAGTTAAAAAATTAACGCAATTTAATTTTTTTTTTAATTTATGATTTACACGATGTAAACAAATTATTGTATACTTTGGGCTATTAAAGAATTTATTTAGATAAAATTAGTATTCTATAAATATAACTTATCATTTTTTCGTATAGCAGGAATATAAAATATTCCAACAAAAGAAATTGCAATTCAATAATCAGAATGCATGTATTTTGCGATCTCATAAATTAGTAAACGATATTTAATCGCAAAATAATTAATTTTATTCATTTTAAATACAGTTCTCTCTTAAGCCGGGAAGATGGGGTGGTTTTCTTGCGAAGGGGTTGTAGCTCAATAATCGAAATGCATGTATTTTGCGAGCTCATAAATTAGTAAACGATATTTAGTCGCAAAATAATTAATTTTATTTATTTTAAATACAGTTCTCTCTTAAGCCGGGAAGATGTGGGGTAGTTTTCTTGCGAAGGGGTTGTAGCTCAATAATCGAAATGCGCGTATTTTAAGAGTTTATTCTTAGAATTTATACGCTATACGAATTATATCCGCGATACGATATATTTTAATTTTTCTCAACATTTTTCTCTTGAGTTGAATCAATTAAAGGGTTGTTTGGGGGTTAAGGGGATGAGCACAAAAATTAAAACTATATCACTTCGAAAGCTCATAAATAGCTCCTAATTCTGCCGCAAAGATCGATTCAATATCTCTATTTTTAAGTAGTGGGGGGGCTGAGTCAACGTTGTCTCAGCCCCCCCACAAAAAATATTAAATTCCTGTTCAGTGTAACGAGCTCAAAATTTTTAATCTGCAGAATGTGAAAGCTCATAAATAGCTTGTAATTTTGCGCTATTTGTTTTTTAATTTTTGCAAGGTGGGGGGGCCAGCTCAACAGGGGTCCCGTCACTAGCTACGTTGTATATATATGTTTATCAACCAGTGGTCGGCAAAAAAAAATTTTCATTATTATTTTTTAATGTCAAAGCAATCATTAATAAGCCAAAATACAATATTAAGTGCCAAAAAAATTAAAAATATTTTTCAACTTATTTTTATTTACCTAACAATTTGTAAATAATTTCAAAAAAAGATTATTTCTATAAAAATTATTAATGTGTAACATTATTTTTTAATTCTTAGAAAATTTAATAATAAATCGAGAATTATAACTAATTTTTCAAAAATAAATAATTAAATAAAAATAATTTTTAATTTTCTAAAAAATAATGGAAAAAAAAATTTTTTAATTTTCCAAAAAATTAGTAATTAAATAAAAATATTTTCTAATTTTTCAGAAAATTAACAATTAAATAAAAATAATTTTTTATCCTTGACTCTGAAACAAGGTGTCTTGGCAAAAACAAGCATGAACATGAGGTAACTGACAATATTACAATCAGAGATACTAGGCAAGACAAAGGGAACATCATAAAGTTCTTGATTACACTTATTTTACACATTAATAATAAAGCGAAAAATTGTTTTAAGAATGCCAACATTCTTTGAACAACTAAAAAAATAATTGTGAAGATTTGTGAGAAAATATATCTATTAATTAACCTAGTCGATATTTATTAGATTATATTAATAAGTATAAGTTGTTGTTCTTAAATTTTCCTTCTCTTTGAGTGTGCATATAACATACAATTTTTGTAAATATATGAATGTATTCGAAGTTTCAATTTTATATTCAGAAGTACTAAATAAAGCGAAGTCAATGATTAAAAAATTATATTTGTTATCACACAGTTATTATTAAATCAGTCAACACGGTAATAAATGTGTACATATTTGACTTACAAGAATAATTTATTAATTATTACTTACATATTAATATTGTATAAACGTATCAGCAGATACAGCGTATTTATTCTTCAAGTTTTCAATCAAGATTATTTATCATCTCTCATTGATGTAATGCTCTTTAAAGCTCCTGGTCCCTGAGCCGAAAACTCCGCGTTGACGGTGACGACGTACCGTCGCGGTAGAAATAAGAACTCTCTCCAATGGAGAATAAGCGAGAAATGTTGAGAATTGACACGTTGAGAATTCTTACGTAGTATTTCCAAATAAAAAGATATTTGCTTAAAATAACACTACAGATCACTTCAGCACACTTTAAAAATACGCCAAGTTGAAGTTAAGTCTACCCCTTTCTCTTGACAATTAATATAAACAGCCGTAAAATGAATATAATACGAAATCTAGTCATGCGCCTGCGCACAAGCCTGCATCTTATCACATTCGTTTTACGGCTGTTTATTACTATCAAGGAAAAAGGGTAGACTTAACCTCAACTCGGCGTATTTTTAAAGTGTGCTGAAGTGATCTGTAGTGTTATTTTAAGCAAATATCTTTTTATTTGGAAATACTACGCAAGAATTTTCAACGTGTCATTTCTTACTTCTTCTCACATTCCAACATGGCCGCGACGAATAACCAGGAGCCTTAAATATGCCCAAATTATTTAAGAGAATCACGTGTTTTCTAAGTAAATAATACTATTTTTTTTAGCGACACTCGAATAACACTTTATAATTACTTTTAATTCAAAATTCTCATCAGTTAATTTATTAAATTTAGGTAAATTAAACATTGTAGCGTAACTAAAAAATATTTCTACTGGTGCAGAAGATGATAAAGGTGTATTAAATTTGAGAAAAACTTTCTTAACAATAGGATATAAATTAAGTAATTCGAGATCATTCCTACTTTCAGTACTAAATTTCTGAATAATTGCTTCTACATCAGAGGCCCCAAAAGTTTCGACTACATCAGGTGTATCATGATCACATGTAAAGTCAAAAAAATCATCCTCAGCTACACTATCATCTTTTTTCTTATCTTCAACTCTACTCGACACAGAAGCAAGTGCTTCTTTTATTGCTACTATAACATTTGCTTGCACTGAGCGACTTAAACAATTGAGCCAGTTCAATTTAAATTTAGGATGTGAAGCTGCTGCTACAGCGCTAATCCGTCCTTCATTTTCAACATCAAAAATTGGCTTATCCAAATACTAGTAGTAGTAGTAGTACAGAAGTGGGAGGTACCACCAAGGTCCCTATCGGCCACTAGATCTAACAGATCCTCTGTGCCTTCCCACTCGTTTTCTTTGCTAGGTCTCGAGATACAGTCTTGAACCTTGTACCAGGTTTATCAGATCTGTAACCCTAGCATTTTCTAAATCCTGGGGGGTTAAAAACATACTCCCCCAGGTTTTGTATCTTTTGCATATAAATGCCGGGCATTGGCATATTATATGTACATTGTCTTCTTTCTCGTCTCCGCAAAGGCGACATGCCTTTTGCTCCGCAAGCCCGAGATTAAAAAGGTGTGCTCTGAGTAAGGCAGAGTGACCAGTGAGCAGTCCCAACGCCATTCTCAGTTTCTGTTTACTTAGCGCCAGTAGTTCTTTAGCCCTACCTGGTCTGCTGTCTTTCATCAAAGTCCTGGCCTGGCGGCAGGTTTTTAACTTCTCCCACCTGGCCAGATGTTCCCTTTTCAGGCGACCTTTGATGATTTCTTTGCCTACTGCAAAGGGTATTCCCGTCACCTGGCCGATTGGTGCTTCATTAGCTCCCTTCTTGGCCAGCATGTCTGCGGTTTCATTCCCGGGTATTCCTTGATGCCCAGGCACCCATACTAACGTGACTTTGTTAGATCCGCATAGTCTTTCTAATGCTAGCATGCAATCCCAAACCAATGCTGATTCAGTAGTTGTTTTTGCCAGCGCTTGTATGGCTGCTCTACTATCCGAGCAGATGTTTATCTTCTTTCCCTTTGTATCTTTGTTTAGCAGGTATTCCGTGCACTTTAGGATAGCCAGTATTTCAGCTGTAAAAACAGTTGAGTGGCTTCCCACAGGAATACTTTCCCTGTGGTTTTCCTTCGGCCCGTAGAATCCTGCCCCGAAGCAATCATTAATGCCTGACCCATCAGTGAACCATAGGTCCACATTGGGATCCCCGACTCCCTTCAGGTCAGACCAGTCTTTTCTAGTTGGTATTCGTATTTTGAAGTGCTTTACCAACTGGTATTTTTTAAGAATTCTATCTTGTTTTGAAGTGAAAGGGTGTTTCTGGAACAGGTCGAGCCTTGTGTGTCCCAATCCTGTATTTCTCCATTCTCCCTGACACTTTAGTCTGTATGCTGTGTTCCTTGCTGAGTTTACCACGGCCAGGTCCAGTGGAGGCACACAGAGTGCAATTTCTAGCGCCTCTGTGGGGGTAGTCCTCATAGCCCCTACTGCAGCCCTTAGGTAGCTACCTTGTAGGCTTTTCAGAAGGTTCTTTGCTTCCACTTTCTCTGTTCTGGGCCACCAGATCACAGATGCATAAAGTAGTCTCGGTAACAGTACCGCTTTGTACAACCATAGTGCTATGGGAGCTTTGATGCCCCAAGACTTTCCCATGGCTCTTCTGCACATCCACATGCATGTGTAGAATTTTTTCCTGCTCTCTGCAATGTGTACTTTCCAGTTAAGTTTGGTATCTATATGTAGTCCCAAGTATTTAACTGAGGTTGTAAAGGGGATTACCTTCCCCCAGAGCTTAAGAGGCTCAATGGGTTCTGGTTTGTATTTTCTAGTGAAGACCATTATATTTGTCTTTGATGGATTAACCATCAATCCCTTGGCCTCACACCATTTTTGGACGATCTTTAGGGCATCTTCCATGCGGTCCCTTAGGGTATCTAAGAAGGATCCTGTGATCACTATAGCTACGTCATCCGCATAGCCACAGGTCAGGAACCCCTTCTTTTGTAGTTTCACTAAAAGATCATTGACTACTAGGCACCACAGCAGAGGGGACAGAACCCCACCCTGCGGGCACCCCTTGCTTGGTTTACCAGTGATACTAATATTACTTTGCGTGACTGTTAGGTTCCTCCCCGCCAGCATATCCTCCACCCAGTCTACTAGCGGTTCCGGGACCCCATGTGCAATCATTGCTTCCTTAATGGCCTTGTTCGAGGTGCTATCAAACGCCCCTACGATGTCCAAGAAGGTTCCAATAGCGTATCCTTTCGCCTCCAGCTGCGTCTCTATCTTGCCTATCAGGTGGTGTAGGGCAGTTTCCGTAGACCTGCCCTCCCTGTAGGCATACTGAGCACTGGCTAGAGGGTGGTCCGCTAATGGTCCATCCTTGAGAAACCTATCAATTAGCCTCTCCAAGGTCTTTAATAGAAAAGAGGTCAAGCTGATGGGTCTATAATCCTTGGCTTTAATGTGTCCATTTCTGCCAGGCTTAGGTATGAAGACCACTCTAGTGGCTCTCCATGCTTGCGGGACATGTCTCAGAGCTATGCTTGCCCTAAAGATTTTAGTCAATGGGCCTACCAGCTCTTCGAGTCCCTCCTGTAGGAGCAGAGGGAGTACGCCGTCCGGTCCCGGAGCCTTATAGGGCTCAAAGGAGCGAACCGCCCACTCCACCGCTTGTGGATAAACTACCTTTGCCGCCAACGCCCAGGCCCTGGGCTTATAAACGGCCCTAGGTTGTCGTTGTTTCTCCGTGGCTGAAGAGGATTTTTGAAATCCCGGGAAGTGAACCTCCATGAGATGATTCAAAGTCTCCTCAGTTGTTTCTGTGAATTCTCCATTAGGGAGCTTGAGACAGCTCCACTGTGGGTCACTCTCTTTGCAGAGGATCTTGCAGAGTCTGGATGCTTCTGGAGCACTCTCAATCCCCTCGCAGTAACTCCTCCACCCTGTTCTTTTGGCGTTGACTATCGCTTTTTTGTAGTCTCGCTGGGCAGCCTTATGCTTTTCCCAGGCTTCCAACGTATTTACATTTTTAGCCCTATTGAAGAGCCTTCTTACCCCGGCCCTGAGCCTCGATAGCTTTGCATTCCACCATGAGGCACCGGCCGAGGCATTTCTTGGCCTCAATGGGCAATTTAGTTCAAAGGATTCCCCGATAGCGTCGCTTACGAAGCTCGCTGCGATCTCCAGGTCCTCCTTTGTATGGAATTTGGTCGGCGCATTTTTTAGCCGACTGACTAAGTCGGCTCTAAAGCCCTCCCAGTTTGTTTTTCTGGGGTTTCTCCCCCACTGTTCATCTTTCTGTAAGTTCACAAGGTCAAAGCGGATCTGTCTGTGGTCGGACCCTGAAGGTTCATTTGAGACCCTCCATCCCGCCACCAGATCCACCACACCCCTCGTGCACAACGTAATGTCTATCACTTCCTGTCTTCTAGAGTCCAGGAAAGTGGGTTCTGTTCCTCTATTTAAGATTTGTAAGTTAGTGCTCATGATGAAGTCAAGTAGGCTCTCCCCCCTTGGGTTTATGTCGGAGCTTCCCCACACCAAATGGTGTGAGTTCGCATCACAGCCCAAGAGGAGCTCTAGTCCCCTTTCCTTCGCATAAGTTACTAGCTCTATCATGTTTCTTTGGGGGGGTAGTTCCTCCGAATCGTAGGGCATGTAAACAGACCCCACTATCAGGTCCCTGACCCCTCCATCGTCTGTATTGAGTTTCAGCCTTACAGCTACTAAATCGCCGTCGCTGAATTGTGGTAATAGACAGGCATCCAGACCTTTCGCCACAATACAGGCTCTTGGTCTTTCTGTGTTGTCTGCTTTGAACAATTTACCACAACCTCCAAGGCCCTTAATGTGTCCTTTGACGAGCCACGGCTCTTGGATGAGGAATAAATGCTTTGTGTGCATCACAGCTGCGCACCTGGCTAGAACCGCCGAGGCGCTTTTGCTGTGATGCAAGTTGATTTGAGTGAAGGGGATATTAGAGCCCGCCATCGATTAGGCAGTCTCCGATCTATCCTCCTTCTTTCCTAACTCCCCCCTGCGGTCCCCCCCAGGCAACCTAACTGTCGCCTGGCTGAGTCCGCAGAAGGGTTTAAAGTTGAGCGCTTTAAGAGCACTCAACGCTCCCTCCCCAATAAGGGCAGCGAAGTGGGTGCTCGTAGCATCCCTACTTTCGCTACCCCTCGCGACCACCCAATCCGCGGCTTGGAGACCCTCATTTTGTCTGTCAAGTAGCTCTATCGCTTCCTTGACAGACATCTTAGGGTCCTCTACATGCACTACCACTCGATGCCGCCTAGGCAGCTCATCGAGCCGCATCGCACGCAGCCGGACCCCGTTAAGGTCTATTACCGAAGTTAGGCTTCGAAGCCACCTTTCGGTTTCTACATCGGTGCAGTTAAAAATGACTGCACCGTCCCTATCTGAGGTGCCCTTGAAGGTGGGAGCTTTAGTACCCCTCGCAATGCTCAGGATACTTCCCCTCACCTTTTCCTTCAAGAGAGCAACCTCTTGTTCGTTCAGCTTTCGTTCGGGATACTCCATGGGAACCATGGCCACCCTCACTAGGCCGGATGTTATCTGGGCAAAAGTCCTCTGATCTGGAGTGATTTTAGGCCTTTTGCCCAGCTGTGCAATGCTGGGACTGGGTGTGCTCTGTTCCGATCTGGGACGTTTGCCCGTCCCAGCGGAAGCTCGCTCCCCCGTCTCCAGCGCTGCTGCAGAAGCAGAGTTCGGTTCTGGAGCGGGCTTTTCAGCGCCGCTGCTCCCCTCCATCTGCTTCTGTTTTTTGTAGCGGCGACGTGCCGCTCCACTAAATTTTTTCCGGTTTTTACCAGCTTGTGGTTGGGCCTCATTCGGCTCCTTCCCCAAGCTGCCCGGTCTATTTTCCTCAGGTCGCTCGCCACCTGCTGAGGTGGCCACGCCCTGGAGAACCTCCTCGTACTCTAAATTTAATAAATTTGGCATTTTATTCCCACGAGTACCGCGGTCGCGCGATCTCACCCGGGCAGAGCCGCGAATGCCCGGGGCTTGGCTGCCCCCGAAGGGGTTTCTCCCGGAGGTCGCCCGGTTTCCGGGAGGCACCGTTAGTGACGCAGCACCCCCTGCGCCACGCAGCCATCAGCACGGTTGCTCACACCTTGGCTTGGGGGGTTCCTTTTGGTCGGGCGCGCCCGGCTACACCCCTGAGCGGGTGATCCCCGTGCGCGCCCTTAAGCCCCCCCACCCGCCCCAGGGCGGCCACCCGCAGCCCCCGAGAACACCGGGTCCGCCGAGCGGTCCCGTCGTCCCCCGCGTCCCGCGAACCACGAACACCCGCCCCGAGGCTTCGGCAAGGTAGGAACCCATCGGGGGAGATCCAAATACTAACTTTTTACAAAATTGTAACTTTATTTTTTGACAAGCCAGTAATTTATTCTTGACGGATATGAGTGTAGGAAACAGGTATAGCGTAGCATAAGACCGCTAAACCACGGAGCATCCAGTATAAAGTCGCCATATTAATTTACATAAGATTGGTCCAGCCGGTCCAGCGGTCTTATGCTATGCTTATGCAGCCTATGCAATTTTGTGCGCGATGGTCTTAAGAGAGAGCAAGAGACCATCGTCAAATTATAGTTCATCTAGTAATTGCAAATTTTCCCAAAAGACACGAATTTTCAGTAGGAAAAAATTATTTAGTATAGTTAACGTCATCGTTTCATTTCTACTGCAACTAATGTACTTTTAAAAACGAATACTTTACAAATTAATAAATGCTAATTTTCTAAAAAATTAGTAATATATTTTCTAATAATTATCTACTAATTGTTCAAATAATTTACTTTTTAAAAATTACTAATTTTTTAAAAATTAAAAATATTTTTTTCTAAATGTAATTTTTTTAAAAACTGACAATTTATTTTATATAATTGCCAATTTTTAAATTATGAGCAATATATTTCTGATTATTTATTAATTTTTTAAACAGAGTATTACATTTTCAAATAATTAATAATTATTTTAAATTTAAAGCTTAGTATTTTATTAATTACCAATTTTTTGTTAATTAAAATTAAAAACATTTAAATTTTTTATTTTTGATTAATTAAAAATAATCGCCGATATCATTACTAAAAACAGAATTTTTGCCAATCACTGTTATTAACTTTAGCAAACACTAGCTATACGTTGTATAATTTTTAAATAAATTAACTGTCAGTTACCTCACCTGGGTCTGAGAGACCCTGCACATTGTTAAAACGTGCAGGGTTTTTAAGATATTCTTAAAACCTTTGTATCTTTTTTTAGTCAGTACTACATCAATTTAAAAAAAAGAAAAATTTTTCGTTTTTTTTTAAAAACGTCTTCCTTTTTTTTTTTAAATAACATTTACATTTTTTAACTTGGAATAATCTAACTTGCACAGTCTTGTAGATCTTTAAAAGACTCATCGATTTAAAAAAAAGACACTTCAAATTGATGCATTTCTCTTGAAGATACAAGCTGGAGATAATGGCAGGGGTCTTTCACACCTTGATGAGCTAATATCGGGGTGTAAAAACGTAAGGTAACTGAGGGTTAATACCGCTCGAAAATCAGAAATTTATCGAAAATAAGGTGAGACGTTGGCCGTATTTCGACAGTTCTGTGAGTTCTGTTATAATTCTCGTGTAGTTCTGAACGTGTTCTAACGTTGTCCCATTTTATTCTGGCAATAAGCATTATTTATTCATTTTTTAAATAACTAGACACTACAGACGCGCGCTTCGCGCGCGCTATTTAGCTTTAACATTATGCTATTACTATTACACTATTAACCCTTGATACACACAATTGTCAAAATATACAATGACAGCTGCAAATGAAGTAAGCGCAGCAAGAGAACCAATCGGCATCGCGGAAAAGTGACAACAATACCTATATGACATGCCCTTTTTAGAAGAGGATTCTTATCGCTCGAGAAAGACCCTATTCTCGATAAATTCCTGACTTTTGTGCGTTATTAATTTATTTAAAAATTATACATCATTGCCAATGCCCGGAACTCTTTAGAAATTGTTATAGTATGCTTAGTGTATTATGCTTAGAACTGTACGAAAAATATTTTATATAATCCAGAACTTCGAGATTTTCTACAGCGTCTCACCCATATGCCCGTAAATGCATCTTTCTTGGGCGATAAAAATTATTTAAAATATGAATAAATAATGCTTATCGTCAGAACTCTTTAGAAAACGTTAGAACACGTTCAGAACTATACGAGAATTATAATAGAATAACTCATTGTGTGTTACTCATGTGTATTTTTTATTTAAGAAAGTGTTTTTATTTTTATCCAATTATCCTTCTGTTGTTGCTCGTAATTTGGCCGCTTGAACATGCATAGGTAAAATAAATTTAATAAGAATGCAAGAAACATTATAAACTACCATTTTTTCTCAATATAGTTAATAATATAATTATTGGTATGCATTTAAATATTAAATTTAAAATTTATTATGCTAAAGTAAAAGTTTTTAATGTAATGTACTTTTTTAGATAGAAAAGCATAAAACTGTGATTTCTATACATTACATTTACGAATTTTAGTTTTTATGTTTATAAATATTTATTTAATTAATTATATTTTTGCAATCTTTATATATTTATACATTTAAAATATATATACATATATATATATTTATTTACTTATTTAGTTATAAATATAAAAGTTAAAATTTGTAAATATACAAGCAAATGTAACGTATAGCGGGTATAGCGTATCGTCGATTTGTCAACTCGAGACTCGGCGAGACACGAGACGCGATACTCGAAATGCGTGGCATCGTGGTATAGCCGGCCCGTGCAAAGCGGCAATGTCACAGCTCAAGAGAGACAGCAGATCGTGTCTGCCCCACGGTCGTATACACAAGTCTGGAAAGTGGAAACCAAGCATGAAGTAGTATAAAGTTATTTGAGTGGCATGGTTAACAAACGAAATATCAAGACTTGGTTGCAGTATTTGATTTCAACTCCTCTTTACGCATTTTACAATATCACAATTGATGAGTCTTTCTTCAACAACAACAACTTTAATGAAATATCTAGGGATGAAATAAGTGAAGACATATCCATCGAGGATAGTCTTACTGCACAACAACAGACCCTGCTATGGAATGACGATAAATATCTCCGGATTGCACCAGGCAAAATAAACGAGCCACGCAGTATACTTTTCGACAAACATGCTGAGGAGCTCTCTTTTCCAAGTATCTATCTTGGTCAATTTAGAGTGTTTAAAGAAAATGTACATGTGACGCTATTTATGATGGCTACGAGCGAATTGAGACGGGCCGATCGTTGTGGAGTAACGCCACACCATCTTCTGTACATGGCAATGAAGATAATGAGATTGAGAGTCCGTGATTCTCTTACCGTTGCCTTTAAACACGTTGGCAAGGATTCAAAGATAACTAGACAGCAAATTGAATCAGAAGAATATATCAATCAGTGTATTGATAGTAACTTAGCTTTCCTGAAATGTATTCCAAATTCAAATTGGTATTGGGCAGAACGTAAACGAGACTTATTTGCCATGATAAGACAATTAGGAAAACCTACGATGTTCTTAACATTGAGTTCAAATGAAATCGGTTGGGTCCCTTTACTGCAAACGTTATACAGATTGAAAAATGACGGGGCTGAGATTTCCGAGAAGGTAGTATTTCAGCTACATTATATTGAGAAGAGTACACTAGTAAATGAGGATGCAGTTACTTGTGCAATCTATTTTAACAAATTAGTGAATGTTTTATTGACCATCCTACAATCAAAGAAATATAATCCGTTTGGAGAACATCATGTGGTTCATTATTTCAAGCGCATTGAGTTCCAACATCGCGGCAGTCCTCATGCACATATTCTGTTGTGGCTTGACAATGCTCCATCCGATGCACTTGGCGCTAACAAACAGGATGCGATTACGTTGATTGATAAAATTATTTCCGTTTCAACTAAAGAATCCTCAGGAAATATCAAGCTTCAAACGCACAAACACACTTTCACCTGTTATAAGAAAAGTGTTGCAAATAGGGCACAAAAGTGTCGATTTGAAGCTCGGTTATACCATGTCGGTCTACAACAATTCTGACACCTATGGCGAAGACAGATCCTGGATTTGCGAAATATGCTGCACGTTCAAGCATCAGAGTAAATTTAGAGAATCGTGATTATTCAAATATGGACGCATTTTACAGAGACAATCAAATAGTTTCAGATCAACATTACATAGATATACTTCGAGCTGGAATTACGCGACCAAAAGTGTTTTTGAAATGCGAACCTTCTGAGAAATGGCATAATGCGTTCAATTCTTTTATTTTCAACATCTTACAATCAAATACTGACATTTAATTCATTCTAGAGGAATATTCTTGTGTTGCCTACGTCGTGGAATATATAAATAAAACAAATAGAGGAATAAGTAATTTGCAACGACAGATTATACAAATTATGGATGAACATCCAGAATTTGATATTGTCGAGATTACAAGAAAAATGAGTGTCGATATGCTCAACACAGTTGAGATATAACAAGTCAGGAAGCGGCTTGGTATTTACTGCGTGAGCCTATGTCGAGAGTTCTTCTGTTATCGTCTACATCCCAACAGTTTGGCCTGTTGAACGACACAGGATCAAGAAAACTCTAAAAGAGTTGGAGAAGATGGAAATTGATGAAGACTCAACAGATATCTGGAAAGAAAACTGGTTTGATAAATATATATCAAAAGAGACCAGAAGATCTGGAAAATGTAACTCTTGCACAGTTTGTCTCTTGTTACACGTGCAACTCAAATAATATGTATGTCAAACGAAAAGATCCACGTATAATACGTTATCGGAACTATGACATGACTTCAGATCTGAATGAGTACAAACGAGAAATGGTAACTCTCTATTTACCTTTTCGCAATGAAGATACAGAAATTCTCGATGAGATGAAATGGATTGGACTCTACGCCGAACATGAAGAATTGATTCTACAACGAAGGAAGAAATTCGAGTCAGATTTAGATCTTCAGAAGACAATTGAGATTTACAGGGAGTTGTGCCGTGAAAATGAAGTCTTGAAAGACGACGGTGAAGTACAGGACCTGGTCGGTAGACACGCAGAGCCTGATCCGTTTCAAGAATTATATAACAACGAAAATTCAGATATGAATCAAGAACTCAGACTTGCGACACTTAATAAGCTCGGTGCCATTGCTAAGAAACGTGAGAATTTGATGTCTAACAAAAGGTTTTGCGAATTGATGCGGATGGCAAATGAAAAACAAAGAGCACTCTTAATGCATGTTATTCACAATCTTCTTTCTCAACATCGAGTGCCATTCCAAATATTCTTGACTGGTCCAGCAGGGTGTAGAAAAACGTTCGTAATTCGACTCTTGATGGAAATTTACAATCGCTACGTGAATACTGATGGATATTGTAATGCTTATATTACTTGTGCATCAACTGGCAAAGCTGCAGTGGCAATCGATGGTACAACGGTTCACACTGCTCTAAAAATAACGCTTTCAAATTTACTTCCATTGTCTATTGAAGTAGTGCAGCAATATCGGGCTCTCTTTAAATTTGTTCAGGTAATAATAATTGATGAGATTAGTATGATCAGTGCAGAATTATTGTCTCACATTGACGCAAGATTGAAACAAATTATTGGCAATTTTGACACTAATTTTGGCAGCATAGACATCATTTTAATCGGTGATTTGCGGCAGTTACCACCAGTCCGAGCAACACCAATTTATAAGCAGATCAGACAACAAATTGCAGGTCCTACTTTATGGCGTGGGCTTCAGTTCTTCGAGCTTGATGAAGTCATGAGACAATCTAACACAGTATTTTCATCGATATTAACGAAGATTGGAAATGGTATACAGTTGGAGGAAGATGAGTTGAGATTACTGGAATCCCGGTTTTTTACCAAAGAAGAAGCCAATCGACTCTGTCCGCTTGGAATACGTCTTTTTTTTGTCAAATAATTTAGGGAATGAATTCAATCAATCGATTCTCAATTCAGTTGAAGAGAAAGTTGTCTCTGTAGCAAAAGACATGTATACTGGTTGTCACAGTGCAGAACAAGAAGCTTTTGTACGTTGAAAGCTTCACAAAAAGTCAGTTATTGACACTGGAGGTTTGCCGTACAAAATCACATTTGTTTTGCACAAGTCATATATGATTACAACCAACATTGATGTGTCAGATGGATTAGCCAACGGCGCTTTAGGGAAATTGGTTCGTATCGAACGTGATGATGTTGGTGAGGTCACGCGTATATGGTTGGAGTTTACAGATTCAATTAAAGTTGGTGAGAGAACGAGGAGGAAAGTCAATGCGTATATGCAAGCCAATAATATCAGTCGAAGAGCAGTACCCATAGCACGACGAACGTGAAGTATCGCCCTGAATAACAATAAAACTATTGTTGCTAAAAGGAATCATTTTCCCTTAATATCTGCTTGTGCAATTACAATTCACAAGTCGCAGGGAGGTACCTTTAACGACATTGTCTACGAATATAGCAATAAGAGTCACTCACAGCAGCTCATTTATGTGGCATTATCGCGAGTTACAAGCATTACCGGACTCTACATTGTTACAGCGGATAATAATTCAACATTTTATCACGGACGAAGGACGGCAACATCGATGGACACCCTGCAAAATGAGTTCCGTAGGCTCTGTGTTAATAAATTAACAACAATCGACAGCATATACACTTCCCGTGTCGCACAATCGAACTTACTACCGTACCAAAGAAGTTTAATTTCGTACGCCTATTGGTCGAATTTTTGTTACACTTTTCGTGTCGCATAATCGAACTTACTACTTACTACCGTGCCAGAAGAAGAACCGTCTCGCCAACGCCGTACGCCTATTGGTCGAATTTTCGTTACATTTTCTGTGTCGCACAATCGAACTTACTACCGTACCAAAGAAGTTTCATTTCGTACGCCTATTGGCCGAATTTTCGTTACACTTTCCGTGTCACACAATCGAACTTACTACCGTACCAAAGAAGTTTCATTTCGTACGCCTATTGGTCGAATTTTCGTTACATTTTCCGTGTCGCACAATCGAACTTACTACCGTACCAAAGAAGTTTCATTTCGTACGCCTATATTGGTCGAATTTTCGTTACACTTTCCGTGTCGCACAATTGAACTTACTACCGTACAAAAGAAGTTTCATTTTGTACGCCTATTGGTCGAATTTTCGTTACACTTTCTGTGTCGCATAATCGAACTTACTACCGTGCCAGAAGAAGAACCGTCTCGCCAACGCCGTACGCCTATTAGTCAAATTTTCGTTACACTTTTTGTGTCGCACAATCGAACTTACTACCGTACTAAAGAAGTTTCACTTTTGTTACACTTTTTCGTGTCGCGAATCGAACTCACTACCGTGCCTAAAGAAGTTTCACTTCAAAAATGTAATCATCATTAAACTTACTTCGGCGATAATCCGATCATTATCGTATTTCACCCATTTCCTAAGGATGTGATGTTCTTCGAAATGCTTCTCGCAAACGAATTGCGACGGCTTCAAATCAACAATGCCCGGAATTGCAGCAATCCATTTTCTACATTGTTCGATATTTGACGGCACTTTAAACAACGAACACTTCTTTGCTGAATAATTTCGCGATTTGCACATTGGCACCGCGCACGATTTAGTCATTTTATCGCACAGTATCACACAATCGCACGTGGTATTAATGATAAATATCAGTTACGCGGGGTGGGAATGGCCGTGTAACAGGAATCCGTGAGCGCGCAAGTGAAGGGTGCCCGCCATGTCCGGGAGGCCGACTGCCAACCGCCGTCGCTGATCTACGCGATCTGCGTTGCCAACGCACGCATGCACGCACGCACGCACGCACACACACACAAACACACACACACACACACACACACACACACACACACACACACACACACACACTCGAGTTAGCTCGTTCGCCCAGATGCTTGGCCGGCACGTGGCCGGCACGCAGGGAGTCCCGTCCCACGTTAATTATTTCACGCGGCGTATACGTGCCACCGGACAACGCGACGACGTAGCCGATGTACGTGGAGGCGGCGCCCACGGAAGGAGCATGGTTAAACGCGGCCAACACGCACGATCCGCCGAACAACAGAACCGACGAGGAGTGGAGCTTTCCGCGCTTCTTCGACGATGGCCCTGGCTTTACTAGCGGGGGTTTTTTCGTTGGCGTCCTCGGGGGAGGACAGAGAGGTGCCTTGTGCTCGTGGCAATTGGCACATATAGTCTAAACCTAAGAATTACTAAAACACACTAAATCACTTTGCCCGTATGCTTAATAAATTTAAAAATTATATACAAAACGTTCCAATTTCTAGCTTGAATGAGACGAAAGATATCTATTTCCTCCATATAACCCGCTTCTCTCAATTCATTGTCCATAACAGCTCTCCACTCATCGAATTTACAGCATCTCAAAATCACATGATGTATGTCTTCGCATTCGCAACCACATTCACATCTCTCGTTGTCGATATAGCCTTTTCTCTTGAGGGATGAGCCAAGATTGTAATGGTTAGCTCTCAATCTATTTATCAGCGTAACAAAAAATCTTTCCGCTCTAACCTTGTTGAACCATGGCTTAGTGGACGCACGGTCATAGAAATGATCAAAATAGAAGATGCCCTTTTGCAATGATTCACGAATAATCGAGAACTGTGTGGCGTCCCACGTCTCCTTTCTGGCGCTGGGGAGCAGATCCCCCACCGGAACCAATATGGAGGGATCGGCCCCCTCCTCCGCCGCCTCTCTGGCCAAACCGTCCGCCATCTCGTTGCCACGAATTCCCACGTGAGCCGGAATCCACACTAGTATGATCCTTTTACCATGATGTTTCTTCAAATCATAAATGAGTAGTCTGGACTCCGTGATATATTTGTTTTTATGTACGTTCAAATGGTTATTATTAAATTGCTTTAACCACCGCTTGGCAGTCGGACAAAATGACGATTTTGTTTTTCCTCATATCACACTAGATGCGCATCATATGGAGGGCCGCGCAAACAGCAAAAGCTTCAGCAGTATACGAGGAGCAAGTTTGAGGCAGACTTATATCTTATAAGCCTCATCCTGATCACAGATCACTATTGCAGCGCCGGTGGATCTAAAGGAATCGCCGAACGAGCCGTCCGTGAATATAACTTCCAAATCTGGATTACAGTTATATTTCTCAATAATCTTAAGTAAGAGAGCCCGATCTGAGAACTCTTCGTTTTTTTTTTCAATACCGATAGTCAGGTCCACAGTAGGCCTAAAGGAATGCGCTTCAAAAGACTCTTGAAAAATTTCAAATTTTCTTGGAGGGCCGATCTGTTGTCTGTATCGTGCAGTCCTCCTCCAAACTTCCGAAAGAAGCGAAGGCTTGTAGGTGGGCTGTCTGTATCGAATGAAGTTTTCCCCCTCCAGCAAACTCTGAAGCTTGCCGCATAATCCATTTTGATTATAGGCTATGGCCTTATTGACGAAATTTATGCCCAAGAGCATCGCTCGATCTCTAAGGTGTCTAACCTTTGCTTCAGCCACAATTACATTGTTAGGAGTAGAGTTTCTGTATCCCAGCGCCGTACGTATGCCCAAAAATTGGGCTCATTCCAACTTGAGCTGCAACAGGGATTCTCTGGGGAAAAAAACAAAGCTTCCATAGTCCGTAATGGATCTTACTAGACTCTTATACAACATCAAGGCGGTGTTCACCTCCATGCTCCTAGAAACGCCACACAAATACCTGTTACGTCCAACCCCGGGATTAGGATGTGAAAATCTGGAAAGCAAGGAAAAGGCTAGCCAGAGGGGTCGGGGAAGGGAGGACGCAGCCAGGTACTTACAAATGTCGCTCGCAGGTACGCGCTCGGAGACGCGTGGCGCGAGCCGAACGCACTTTTATGACTCAGAAAGGGTCAACGTCTGTAAAGACCTTAGGACGCCTTTCATGAGCGGTGCGATCGTCGGTCCTTTTTCGAGTCAGAGAATTTAATCCCTTTAACTCAGGATCGGACCTCGTGCGATTTCGAGAGGTGGAGGAGTAGGGTTAGAGGTTTTTAGGTTATAAATCTCAATGCAGTTTGAAATTAACTTTTAACATAAGCTAAACATTTTATTACAATAAAATATTCTATTACAATAATATAAGCTAGGTGAACAATAAATAAGAATTAAGCAGATAAACTGAATATAAGTGTGAATGTCGGGTCGGATATGTGTGTAGCGTGTGTAGATTCTTCTCGGGTGGTACATAAGTGCGGAGGTGATTGGGCAGGATTTTTAAGGGAAAACCTATTTGGGAATGGGCATTCTGCCCGCCATTATCACAATTATTTAAGGAATGAAGTTACATAAATTTAGCTAAATGTAAGAGTGCGTGTAGTGTGTGTTAAACTAAAATTAAGTCACAATTAAAACAAAATATATGGAGATGTTTGCGGGGTGAGACAAGAATTTATGAATGGAAAATAAGGATACCGCCATTGAAATAAAATTAAATTAGTTGTAGGGGTGCGGTGTGTGTATTAAAACAAATAATTAGTCAAGAGTAATCATCTCGGGAACGACTACTTCCTCGTGGTCGAGAGTCGAGGCGGTCGAGGAGGTCGGGGACGGACTTCGGGAAGAGGAGGGGGAATCGGGAGGTTCTAAGAAGCGGACTGGATCGGGGTTAACGGGGACCACGCGAGGCAGGACCACGCGAAACGGACCCACACGGCAAATAGGGCGATGTTCGACTATTGGGCGGGAGGGTAGGACGACTGGGCGATAGGGCTGAATGGTAGTGGGACAATCCTGGTTCGAACAACCAAGTTCTTTCGTAGAAACTACTAGGGGCGGTGGGGTGGCGAGTCGCGGAGGACCGGCGTTGAGCCGCTCCCGGGGGAGTTCGACCTCCCGTCGCGCCCGCTTGTTCTGGCGATTTCGATGTCGCCTAATTGTGCGGAGATTCGGTCTTTGAGAGGCCAGGGCTTTCGGGTCCACTAAAAATATTTACTTACTTTTAGTCAATCTTTCTCGGACCCGGTCGGAAGCGAACAAAAGAAATCGTCAAACTTAGGGAGGGGGGGGAGGTCAGTGGACAGTCTGGACCCACGACAACGACGAGACGCCGGGAGCCAAGTCAGGCCTGCCACAACGCCAACGACCGCTGGGAACTCGATGCCTACACTAACCGACCCACGAGCATAAGCTCAGGGAGGTCAGTGGACCAGCTGAGTCCACGACAGCGGCGAGACGCCGGGAGGCAAGTCAGGCCCACGACAACGCCAACAACCGCTGGGAACCTGATGTCTACACTGACCGGCCCCAAATATATAATGAGCTTCCGAGGGTCCGATAATCGATAGACCGTTTAAGAAGGGGGGGCAGAGTTGGGCACATTTCATTCGAATAACAAATTAAGAATAAATTATTCAAATAAAATATCATTCAAATAAAATTTCATTCGTATGTGTCTCATTCGTAACATAGTCAACTACATTTTATTCGGATAAATCTTCATTCATAACGTGACGAATGATTTTTCATCCGAATAAATCTTTATTCATAAAATACGAATAAAACTTTATTCGAATAAATCTTTATTCGGAATTTACAAATAAATTTTTATTCGAATTAATGCTCAATCGTACGATACGAATAAAGTTTGATTCGAATAAATACCAGTATGTCTTATTTATGTCTCAAATGTTGGCGCTCGCGCCGCTCGCTTTCATCAATAACAATAACTATCGTACAAGCGTTTGACCGTGTAACGGTCACCATGATATATCCAGTATTACTGTTTTGGCTTCATTCGATCCAGAGTAGTGTTATTCTGTTGTCTGATGTGTGTGGATCGACGATCGACACACAAATTATAGTGAAGTAAAAATATTTTATTAATCGAAGGTAAGATATTTAAATTTGATTGTGGATCAAATCCCAGAGAATTAGGTTCAATTTGACGTGGAATACCACATATATGTTTTGCTTATTTTTATATATTATACATTGTTTTAGTTAGCATGGCTGAATCTGGAACAAACACTGTACCAGACTCTCACTCTCAGACAACGTCCTCGTCCTCGCCCTCGCAGATGAAACAGTCTGAAAACGAAAATGATGGTGCGGATAATACCGAAAATAGCAGAGATTCACCTTCAGTGAATACAATCACCTCGAACATGGCAATCTTAGATGGAAAGTATTTCAAAATTGTACAGGGTAAAAATTCCTTGAAAACTAACGACGTAGTGGCTACATGTGTAGCATGCTTACCAAAGATTGTTGAAGTAAAAGGTACATTAACATCGACATCAAATTTCAAATCACACCTGAAACGAAGGCACGACAGTAATTTGGTAAAGGAATATGAAAAATATTGCAAAGAAAAACGAGCCAAATTATCTGCATCGGACTGTTCTGATGAAAATCAACTTGCATCTCGCAAGAAACGCAAACTGCTGAGCTTACAGGAACAATTGGACGAAGATATAACTCAATTCGTTGTTCACTCTATGACCCCATTAAGGATAGTAGATGATCCTTATTTCCAAGCTATATTTAATCATCTTCAAGTTAAAGCCCGCGGAAAACCAATAACGGTACTAAGTCGACGCTCTCTTGGTAGAAGAATAAAAGATTTGTATGAAAGCAATACCAAATCTATTTAAAAAATTTTAACTGAAGAAGCGCAATATATTTGTACCACAGCTGATGTGTGGTCTTCGAAGAAAAGAAGTTTTTTAGGAGTAACTGCACACTGGATTAACATTAATTCGTTAAAGAGACAATCTGCAGTTTTGGCCTGCCGGAGATTCCAAGGAGCACACAGTTTCGATAGGATTGCTGAGATGTTATGCGATATTCATTCCGAGTTTGGTTTAGATTCGTCAAAAATATTAGCCACTGTCACTGATAATGCTAGTAACTTTGCTAAAGCTTTCAGGGTTTTTGGTGTAAAACTTTGTAACTTTCAAAGAGACGTTGATGGTGAAAATAATGAATTTTCGGATACATCAGCAGATGAAGAAAGCGACGATGAGGATTTTCAATCAATTCCGATGGGTAATATTTTTTTCACCAGTTTAAAATTAATGCTGCACCTGCACTATTATTAAAAATGAAGCCAAAATTAATTATATTACGATTCGATTTATATATTATATTATGTATGCATAACATTACAATTTCTAGATCCTGATGAAGAATGTGCTTTAGAGCCAAATAAGCCTCTGCCACAACATCTCAGGTGTTGTGCACATACGCTCAATCTTTGTGTCGCGAGCGATGCCATAAAAGCTATCAACAGCTTTCCATCGCTATTATCAGTGCATGAACAGGCAATGGCCAAATGTACGGTGTTATGGAGATTCCGTTGGACGTCCAAAGTCTGCAGAAATACTAATGGACATATTAAGTCATACGTTGAGCAGGCCAGGTGAAACTAGGTGGAATTCATTATATGATTCTCTGCGCCAAATTGTAAAAATTCGTGAAAAGTGTCCTCAGTTAAGTCGAGCGCTCAATATCAAGAATACTTTAAAGGAGACTGATTTTATTTACATTGAGGAACATCTGTCATGTGTCGCTCCTGTGGCTGAAGCTCTCGATATTCTGCAAGGGGAAAATAATGTATATTACGGAATTGTTCTCCCTTGCCTTTTCGCATTACGTAAAAAATTACAAGTTTTACAAAACAAGGAGTTGAAATATTGTAGACCACTATCGGATGCTCTTTTGGAAAGTGTCGAAAGACGATTTAAAGATTTCTTTGACATGTCTGCGGTATCAGCACAGAATGCTGCAATTGCCACATTGTCATATCCACGGTTCAGAAATCGATGGTTGTCATGCATTGGCCTTGAATCAGCTCAGATACTATCACTTTTTAAAAAAGCAGTTGCAGCAGAGAGTAATTGTGTAGAAGTTTCCAAAAAAGAAACGGATCCGTTTGACGATTACTTTGATTTTGCGATGGAATCACAATCAGCAGCTTGCGGAGATTCATGTACGATAGATATGGTAGTTTCAAAGTATTTAAGTGACAGTACTCGAGAAGTTTCAATGCTTAAATCTTATCCAGCAATAAAAAAAGTATTTGTGCGTTATAATACACCACTGCCGTCCTCTGCCCCCGTTGAACGATTATTTTCCTACGCTACCATGACAAATGTTCCAAAAAGTAGTAAGCTGTCAGATAAAATGTTCGAAATGAAAGTTGTTTTGAAGGGAAATTATTCTAAATCTTATGTAAACAAGTAAGAATTATTAGATTTTTTTTACATTGAGAGCTGCAGTACCGTGTGGTCAACTGCCCAATGAAAGTGGCAATAATAGATGCAATTATAATGCTGCGATTTAAGATAATGTATTTTTGTAACGTTAACAAAAAGTGATTGTTAATTTTATTTACATTAGGTATACTGTATTCACATATAAGCATATGTAAACTTATTTTAAGTTTATTATACTAGACCCACACGCAATACATCATAAACCAGCCTTATTCATCTCATTGACCGGCTCATGAGTTATTGACCGAGGTCAATCGAAGATGTGGAGACATTTTTATTTTACTTTTTTGTTTTTTTGCAATTAATTTTTTTTTAATTTCTTATAGACACAAAAACTACGTTTTTCAAGTATTACTTTTATGTATTTTTCTTTTATGATGTTATACAGAGCAATAAATGTAAAAAGAAAAAGTTTTCTAACAAAAAAAATTTCTCTCCTTGTATCGTAGCTAAAATCAATGTTTGAGCTTACAAAAAAACTCCGACTCAAAACTAGCTATTTCTTTAAGTTTTCCTTGTTTTTTAATCTTATAGCCTTATATTCTACCGAAATTTTATACAATAAAGTTTTATTCGTCACTTGTACATAAGAATTTATTCGAATAAATTTTTATCTGCAAGTCAGAAATATAATTTTATTCAAATAATTTTTTATCCGTGATTTACGAATAAAATATTGTCCGAATAAAAAATTATTCGCCAGACATGAATACTTTTTTATTCGAACAATATTTTATTCAGATAAAAAATTATTCAAATAAAATTGTATTTCTGATTTGCAGATAAAAATTTATTCGAATAAATCCTTATTTACAAGTAACAAATAAACTTTAATCGCATAAAATTTTATTCTCACTCTTATCTAAATAAAGTTTTATCTAAATAATGCCCAACACTGGGGGGGGGGGCAATAACGCGGAAAAAGCAGGATCAAGAAAATTGCGGGACTTACTAACTTGATGAGTTCAAAAACGAATGGGTTTCTTCTCGGTGTCGCTGGTGAATGAGTCGGAGCGACTGAGTAAAACAGGAACGTGGAATCCACGTTTCTTTCATGTGGACCAGCGACGTAGAATTCACGTAGACAATCGAGTGGATCATCCGCTTAAAAACGGTAGTCGGATCCACGTGGATGAGATCATCGATTCGACGTGGAATTTACGTGAAAGTTTCACGTCCCTTACAGAAAAAAGTACTAAAAATACACAGTAATAAATTACTGGATTACTGGTGCTTATTATTGTTAGTATTGAATTACTCACTCAAAAAAAACCTCTTAATACTAGAGGACACTGATTTCCGATATTTACCCGGCATAAAAAAAATTATTTTTATTGAAATTTTATTACTAATTTATAACTAAATTTGAATTTGTTTCTTAAGATGCAGTCTATGATTATAAATATTTTCTCGTATTTGAAAAACTCAGAAAAACACACTTACCTTGGTGGGATTCGAACTCGGGACCTCTGGATCGTGAGCTAACTGCCTTACGTGGTAGACTACTTCTTAATTAGATGTAAGTGTTATATATAGTCTACATATGTCGTAACCAGCGCAAATATATAATTTTTCAAAAATCATCTTAAGAAACAAATTTAGTTTAAAAAAAGTAATAAAATTTTTAATTGGATATATGATATTATTTCTTAATGTCGGGTGAATATCCGAAACCAGTGCCGGCTCATTATGAAATTTTGTGTTCGTAAATATATTTATGAAAAAAGTATATTTATAAAGTTAAAACATTTTTATCAAATCCTTACAAGGGCCTCATTAGATAAATATCCTTTAACCTTTAACCATATAGTTGCAAAACATATAGTTGATGGATCAGCTTGATTAATTATAAATTATTCATTAAAACGTTGCATTTAGCTATATTAATTGCGATTAACAACATCAATGTCTCCTGAGATTGATAAATTATATGTCAGTAAAACAGTGGAAATATCTACGCAAAATCTACATTGATATTACGCGGATAAGATACTTTGATTTTATCGATGGAAAAGAAACGTTGAATCCACGCGGATAAGGTACTTCGATTTTGGCGATGGAAGAGAAACGTTGAATCTACGCGGATAAGGTACTTCGATTTTGGCGATGGAGAAGAAACGTTGAATCTACGCGGATAAGGTACTTCGATTTTAGCGATAGAAAAGAAACGTTGAATCCACGCGGATAAGGTACTTTGATTTTGACGATGGAAAAAAAACGTTGAATCTACGTGGATAAGGTACTTCGATTTTAGCGATAGAAAAGAAACGTTGAATCCACGCGAATAAGGTTCTTCGATTTTGACGATAAAAAAGAAACGTTGAATCTACGTGGATAACTCGCGGATGAATCTCCATCCACGTATTACGTAGATTCGACGCAGATGCGACGTACCTGTTTTACTAGGGGATGTGCTGCTGGATCTTTTGCACAGACTCTAAGTGCGAAATCGTGACTCAAAAACGGAAGAGATCACGATTATAATGCCGAAATGCAGACTAAATCTTCAGAGGCTTGAAGAGACTGAGAAGTTTTGAGAGAGGAGAGTCGCAATCTCGGGGTTTATATAGGAAAATGTAGGGAATGGAAGGGGTGGGTTTCATGTGGGGTGTGTCTGGTTTATTGTTTAAAGAATTTCGGGTTGGCGGGATGTTTCTAATTTTGTTTAACGGATTTTTTATTAAGATGTTCCTCACCCAAGAGGTAGATTCTTAAGTTTTCGCATATCCTGGAAAGCTAGAGACGGTTATCGATTTTTGCGGTTTTTCATTGGCGAGCCCCCTCTTGGCCTCCACTGTCTTATTGGGGGTGTAACCCATCGGTTCTTTCCAGTGACGCATTTGTTTTTCGGCTATCGCCGATTTCTCTTTTATTAGGGTTCCTTACTTATCTCGCGACCCTGTGTCTATGTTGACAGACGATCCATACTTCTCAATTTTAAGTGCAGTTTTATTGCAAACAGAAACTTCCGCCACGTGCTCTTAAGATTTCTAAAACCACGTATTAGGTTTTGTTTCTGTTTGTCGAAACATCGCACGGCCAGTTTTGAGTGAGTCGCGCGATATAATACAGATCCCCATCATCCCTCGTCTGAAGTTAAGGCTCCTTTCTGCGCGTTGTGTCGCCGGATTTATAGTTATGAGCCAGACGCCAGACGAGGTTGACAAGAATCTGGTCACCATATCCCCCGTCTGTTAGTAATTTATCATCTGAGAGGTTGCTTTTAGTTGCCCAAGCAAATAGGTAGTTTGATCATAAAAAAAAAGGAATGCGAGGAGATCTAACCTCACCCCGATCGATAACCGTCCGTACTTGGCTTGTTTATTCTAATCTTAGGGCTATCTTAGGCGCATAAGGATTCCCGCGAAAAAGGGATATCGTGGAGTCTGCAGGACGTAACATACCTAATAATCGAATTGGCGCGGCTCACCTTGCCTCTCAGCTCCTGCACCTGTCTGTCAAATCTCAACCTGTTGTCCAGCCAGATCCCCAGGAATTTCGCCGCACCACAGTTAATGACATCGCAATCGCCAATGCGGATACTCATTTGTTTGTCAATAAATCCACTTCTGGAGAACTCGACGAGGACCGTCTTCTTCGGTTCTAAATCCATGCCCATGTTGCGAAGTCGTTCAGCAATCATGTTCACCGCCCGCTGCAAGAGACGGCGGTTGCGCTCTCGGTTGGATCCACGAATATATAGTCCCACATCATCGGCGAACTCGACCGCCTCAACACCCTCCGGAAGGTCGGCGCACAGACTCTGCGTGAACAACGAATATAGTGCCGGACTCAGGACAGCACCCTGCGGGAGCCCCTTGAAGACATACCGATCCACAAACTCGCAGGAGTTTATAATAAATCGAACTTTTCTCCGATACAGCCAGTTGCTGACGAATCTCACTATAGCGGGAGGGCAGTCAAGTGCAATCAGTCTGTCCAGCATAATCCGGTAATCCACGCAGTCGTACGCCGAAGAAACGTCAAGAAACGCAGCCAGAGTGTATTCGCCCACACACATGGCCGCTCTGGTATCCGCAACAATCCTTACCAAGTTGTCCGCACATGATCTTTCTCTACGAAATCCGCTTTGTGTGGGGCTGAACTTCTCCTCCCTCTCTGCCCACCAAATGAGTCTCTCGTTAATTATTCTCTCCATTAGTTTTCCGATACAAGACGACAGCGATATCGGGCGCACCTTCTCTCGACCAATCTTGTCTATAAAAATAACCTGATAATACAGCCAGTCACGAGGCAACACTCCTGAAGCCCACACACGATTGAAAATGGCCAACAGGCACACCTTAGCAGACTCTGGAAGAACCCTAATCATTTTATATTCCATGCCGTCCAATCCTGGGGCCGAGTCTCTTCTAATTGATTCCACCGCTCTATCAAATTCCAAGCTAGAAAAAGGCGCCTCCAGTCCATCATCAGGACAGTTTTCCCCATAGTCGGCAACCGGCTCAGTGCCAGCATATGGCGGGTCCAAGTCATCAATAGTAGACCTGATCACCTCCTCCCTATTTTTTGTGGACCACGAATTCCACTCTACGTTTCTACTAGCATTCCTCATAATGCGCATTGTGTTCCATACGTACGAAAGACTAGTGAATCTGTCATCTGTCTATTCCACTGCAGAAACTCTCGAAGCTGGCCTTCTTCTTGAGCTTAATTGTGCGCCTGGCCACAGCAGAAGCTTTCTTATAAGCCAGCCAGTCACGAAGGCTCTTAGATTGCTTGAAGGCCGCAAGAGAAGCCCGTCTATCGCCCATAACTTCATCGCACTCAGCATCCCACCATCGGTGCGAACGTTTTCTTTTACCCGGAACAGCCATGGTAGATGGCACATACCCCCGCCTGCCCGAGGCGGCCGCAACAGCATTCTTTAAAATATCAATAAATTGAATATAGTAGTTTTCAAAGTCCTCTACCAACATCTCAGCCTGCGGGGATAGGGAAGAGACCACCTCCCTGTCAACCAGCTCACCAAACTGGCGCCAATCCGTCTTCTTGGTCGATATTCAATTTGTGACTTTCCTATAAATCTCAGGGCGACTGTCCAAAGAGAAGGAGATGGGGTAATGGTCGCTACCCCATGTATCCTCTAATTGTTGATACGAGATCTCACCCGCGATACGTTCCGTGCCAAAAATTAGGTCCAAATTAGAATCACGTTGACCTCTGGTGCCACATCGGAAAAGCGTATTGAGATTTACACATATGAAGCCCTCGTTGTCCATCAAATCGTTTAATAAGTCACCCCTGGCATCAGTGGACGGGCAATTCCACAATACATTATGGGCGTTAAAGTCGCCCACACAGACGGCGTCAAGATTGCTGTCGCGGATAGCGTCAAAAATGGGCCATAAATCCCGTCTAGCCATAGGTTCGCTGGGATGCCTGTAGATAGCGATAATATTAAAGTTACGAGAAAGGTTATTAGTCCTTACGCATATGGCGTCATATCCCACCGGGAGAGCCGTCGAGAGGGGGATAATCTCGAAATCTAGACCCTTATGAAATGACACGGATTCCTCGCCGCTTCCGAGTCTATTACCACTACTCACGGTATTGAAGTTAGAGAGAGTAACTTTTCTGGAGCCGGTACATCTGGTCTCCGTCAAAACGACGATATCAAAATCCATGGAGTACTTGGATAATTCTTCCTTGCAGCTGCAAAAACCCCGGCAATTCCACAATAAAATCTGGAATTATGCTGTAGAGGGAAGATCATGCCTTGTTAGGCTGACCATGTCAGGCTCTCTACCTTTATTCCTATGCCATTCTCTATCAACTACACAATCATCCTCACTCCCCTCACCCCGAAACGGCGCAACTCGTGGCGCGCGGGGAGCATATGAAAGAGCATCCATCACAAAGTCTCGGGCCGCAGGAAACCTCTGCAGCAGTTGAAGAATGTTATCCAAAATCTCCGCCGCGGAGCCCCGAACAGGGGCGGCTCGGGCCTCCTCAGGCTCTCGTTGCACTACCTGTGCGGCCACGAGGCACCACTACCCGCAGGAATCAGGGCTATTCCTCTTCTGTCTCTTGTGATGTCCTCCGCTCGGACATTAAATCGGCCAAAGTAATTACCAATACCACCCGCAGCGGGCGTTCTCATTCTCGATCGGTTCCCGTCTGCACGATCGAATGCCGTCCTCACGTCACGTCGCGGTTTTGCACCGCCGCCGCTCTCTGCTAAAGAAGCACCCTTGCGGGCTGGTAGCTCAGGCCATGCCGCCGGGTTCACCACCCAGCAAACGCAAAAGGATTAAAAGATATTAAAATTTTTTAATACCTTTGAATCCCTTTTTTTTGGCGGAATTAGATGAAATTAGATGGGATTCGAAATGAGATGGTCCAATTCCATGGAATCCAAAAAAGAAATTTTAAATTCCATCCACTCCTATGAAATCCGTAAAGGTTATGGAATTGCATGGCATTAGATGGTTTAGGAAACGTCTCGCGCCTCCGTTGGGCGACCAAGCGCCGTTGTTCGTCGGTAAGCTTTTGTGTATGCCTAAGGGCATTACACGCACTACTGCTGACGGGCAATTAGCCCGAAAATGAGATTTGTAAGATCTGTCAGGCACCGTAGGGGGTCCCTTTACATAGCGGTCGAGACGAAACTTTGAACTCGAGAAGATGCCCCGGCGATGCGACGCCTAGCGGCGTCGACGCGAATTGCCGGTAATGCAGATACCGCGCGGGCGTGTACTATTATTGGCGCGTACCGCCACAGAGTTCAACACGGACACTTTTTAATCTCTATTTTGGCATTCAATGGTATTCATTTTATTGTCAGAATAGACGAAATTCAATGGAATTCAATACGGAAATTTTTAATTCCTAGTTTGTCGTTCAATGGTATTCATTTCGTTAACGGAATCAATGGTATTCAATGGAGTTCATCAAGAAACTTTCCAATCCCTAACCTGGCATTCAGTGGTATTCATTTCGTTAACGGAATCAATGGTATTCAATGGAATTCATCACAAAACTTTCCAATCCCTAACCTGGCATTCAGTGGTATAATATTTTTGTGTTGGAATTGGATGGGATTCAAAAAAGACAAATTCTTTCCAAAATAAGGAATTCCATGATATTGAAACTATTTCAATCCCTTTTTTGGACAGAATGGAATTCGGAAAGTCCTTAATTGAATTCCTGGCAATCCTGTTTTAATTCTTTTCAATCTTTTTTCGTTTGCTGGGACGTCGACTCAGGCTCACATGTGCGCGAGTGCCGACCGCCACGTGTCCCAAAGCTCACGGGCTACTCATCACGAGGAGGGCAATTAATAACTGCCTCGCCCACTCACGAACGATACACGAAGACTTCTTATACAAAGACTTCTTATGCTTAGTGAAATCCGAAATACTGCCCACCACTCTCAGGTCAGACTGTATATATATCTCTTCTCATATTAAAGACGGCTCAGACTGTGGTCTGAGTTACACAAAAAATAAGGTGAATAATTAGTGAACATCTTCCACGCGCGTCCTTCTCATCCCGCTCCCATCGTCGGGATTAATCAGCGATTTCGCGAACAAAGGTATACTTTATTATTCATTGATTCCTTAGAATAGATATGGACATTGTGGCATCTGAAACAGAGAATGACTAAATATTAAAATTGCATGAATGTATGTTTTAAAGGTAATTATATAGAATAACTAACACAGCTCGGATTACTTTGACCTTGACATGTGTTGTGAAGATCACCCTCCTGGGCTGCGTTCCAAAATTCACTCTAGTTAACTAAAATGCTACAGTGTACGTGATGTAAACTATAGATTTTAGTTACCCAGAGTGAATTTTGGAACGCAACCCTGAGTGACCTTTCAGAAGTTTTTAGCCGGCGGTCGTTTTTTATATTAAAAAGTTATTAACAACAAAAGTTTTAAAAATATAGCAATTATTTTAAGTATTGAGAGGCATAAGCGACTAATATTACGTTTTTTTTTGTTAAAACAGAGAATAACTTTATTTCACGAAAAAGTCGCTTTACCAAAATATATTTAAAGCAGTAAATTGTTGATAAATTGTATATTGAATATATGTGAGTATTGGAAATAACTAATATATATGTCGAAATAGTTCACGCATATACTTTCCACTCGAGACGAGTTGTCACGTGGTGGGTTCGTGGCGTGCTTTACGAGCTGCTGTGTGAATATTTGTGGCGATATTATACAATAAACGAGCTCGTAAAGCACGCCACGAACCCGTGACAACTCGTCTCGCGTGAAAAGTGTATGCGTGAACTATTTCGACATATAATTAGTCATTTATGCCTTCCAATACTCAAAATAGCTGCTATATTTTCCAAACATTTTTTTGTTAATAAATTTTTAACGAATAACGACCACCGGCTAAAAACTTCTGAAGATCACTCAGGAGGGTGACCTTGACAACATATGTCAAGGTCAAAATAATCCGAGCTGTGTTAGTTATTCTATATAATTACCGTTTTTAATTTGAATTCTTGTCACAGATGTAAAAACCAATGGGTCTTCGGCAATGGATAGAGTTGATATAAAAACCACGAATATAATACTCCATGAGGATCTTTCGCCAAGAGATGTAGCCACCATCGAGTCAATTCAGGAGCAACAAATTCAGGATGTAGCCACTGTCGAATCAATTCAGGAGCAACAAATTCAGGATGTAGCCACTGTCGAGTCACTTCACGAGCAACAAATTCAGGATCATCCGGTGGCACATTATTGTGCACCTGATGTGTGTGAACGTCGCTTTCACTTTTCACAAGTCACTTTTAACTATGGTAAGTAAAATCATATTTAAATAGTAACCGTAAAGCGTGTTTTTCAAAGTTTTCATTCGTCTCTGTTTTTATAGGTACTCCTGGAAAAATTACGGACTCTACCTCGATACCATGGCCGTGGACTGTCGGTGAACTAAGCACCGATATTGGCAGTTTTCTGTTCACATACGCTATAACGAAGATGGAAAACGACGATAAATTCCCAGTTGTAGAAAAAAAGTATACAGCTTTGCGCCAACAAAGAACTTCGCTACTTCGTGTATGGAAGTGTCGTTAAGGTACACGGATGTAAACTCCCTCAAATCTTGGAGGACATAGCGTCGCTACCGCAAGCTTTGAAAAAGTTTCAAATTATAAATGTGTGCAACAGTCTCGGCACCATCAACGTTCATTATCTGTCGGCGGATAGTGCGTTTAAAGATTATGTCAATCGATGGCGTTCCAAAAACTGCACAATGATCTCAAAACGGAAGAGATGTGACTACTGCAGGAACATGAGAAACGTAGTGCACATGAAAGAAGCGAGATCGAAAACGAAAGTATCGTTAAAGCGTGTATGTCGAGTTTCTATTCCGATAGATCAAAGGAAGTTAATTGAGCTGCGCAAAAAATGTTTCCGTGAAAGACGGCAAAAGAAGACAGCCCAGAAACGCATACAATTATTACAAGAATCCTTGCAAAATAAAGCAATCAAAATTGCTTCGATTCGTGGCAAAACATTGGTCGACAAATGCTCGAAATTAAATGTACCAACAAGTCAACAAACTGTATTACGAGAAATAATCGCGGCTGCAGGGAAGACAAACGACAAGAGTCGGCGCTATGCTGGGGAGGAGTGGATTATGCTATGTCTACTGATGAACATAAGATCACCAGGTTACTACGAGTTCCTCCCCGTAAGAATAAAGGCTATTCTACAATTGCGTAAGCGTGGTCGTAAGTGGTTGTAAGAGTGTTGTACGGCGTGGTTGTAGAGCGGTACTGCGGTTGTAAAGCGTGTTGTGGAAGATGGTTGAACTTCATCTTTCACGACTACGCCAGATGTGAACGTAAGAGCCAACCAATCAGAGTGCTGTTACGCGTCATCACGCCGCACGCTGCCATAATTGTTTTTGTCGAAATAGTAAATACACGTGATCCCGCACCGAAGACCGCTATAAAGATCTCAAGAGTCAAGTTATAACATTCTTTCTCGGCATCCGAAAGTATTCTTTTTTTCTATTGTAATGTTTTTGGTACGTGTTCATCATGGAATACGAGGAAAGTGCTCAGTACGAGGAAGATGAAACTTTTTTAAACTTATTATCGTGTAGAGAATTGATTGGGCTGGTGAGAAGCAACGAATTATTATGGAAAAAACGATGCATTTCACACAAAGATCAACAAATGAAAAGTTTGTGCTGGACGAGTATCGGAAGTGCCTTGACCTCTGTACTTTCCGCTGCACTCTGATTGGTTGCTGTAATTAAGTTTACAACGTATCGTTACTTTATTGTAGACTGAACCGTTGTACAACATTCACGACTACTACTACTCCTACTCCTACAACCTTACGCTTACGCAATTGTAGAATAGCCTTAACGTTTTCTCACTTAACGTTATTTCTCACTTGTCGACTTGTCGACATGAAATGCGGTTTTGACGAAGAGTTTGCGAAATTGCAAAACATTTTGAGACGAAAACTCTTTTGCAGCGACATGGTGTACTTTTGCTCGATGAAATTAACTTAAGGAAGTCAGTGGCCGTGTGTTCAAAAAACTTAACCTATGTTGGATTAACTGACTTCGGTAACGATGGGCCGCAATCGACTAATGGCGTTTTCGATTTACTACTCGACCCGACTTAGGTCGCATCAATGGACGTAGAATACATACATAGATATGTTTGTATTCCACGTCAATGATGCTAGAGTCCTGTATACATGATGCGACCCGAGTCGGTTTGAGTCGCAAATCAAAAACGCTATAACATTGAAGATCAAGCAACATATGGTCTCGTTCTCATGTTTCAGCCTCTTGCTGATTCATACACACAACCAATCTCAGTGTTTGCTTCGAAAAATCCTGTAAAGAGTGATGAGCTTGCGAAGCTAGTTATTAAAGCTATTATGTACGTACCTGGAAAGGACCGGATCGAAAATTCACGGAGTCATCGCCGACAGCGCATCGACGAACGCAAAGATGTGGTCCCTATTAGGTGTTTCAGGTTCGATGGAGGATACAAAAACGTGGTTCACGCATCCTGTAGATGACGACCGAAAAGTTTTCGTCTTTTCTGATGCGCCCCATGTCATCAAAAATGTTCGGAACAGGCTGTATAACAAGAAAAAATTGCGGGTAAGTTTTTAGAAGCTTATGATTGCTTTGAAAGTATTTTGAATTGTAAACAATGAAACTTAACAATATTTTAAAAACTTATTTGAATGACGTGTTTTTCAAAACCCAATCTGAAAAAAAAAGAAATGAAATGTTAAGAAGGCCACGCAAAAGCATAACTCATTTTTTTTTTTATTACCTACCGTTATGACGCCTTCATTACTTGAAGGAAGAACTTACCTGACTAACGTATCTCTGGAAAATCGACCTGAAAAAAGATTAAGAAATATTAAGGGTTACTTCGACCAAACTCCGATTAACTTAATCGTTGATTAGTCCATTGGAAATGACCAATCGGATTTGCTCATTAAGCAGATTGACAAATGCGATTGGTCATTTCCAGTAGACTAATCAACGATTAAGTTAATCGGAGTTTGGTCGAAGTGGCTCTTATAAAGAGAATCACGCGAGAGTATGACGCATTTTCTCATTGTTACTTACCCTCATAATGCCTTCATTACTTGAAAGAAAAACTTGCTTGACTAACGTATCCCTGGAAACCCGAACTAAAAAGAAAAAAATTTTGAGAAAGTAACGCGAGAGTGTAACTTACATGATCGCAATAAAATTAATGTTTATGTGTTCAATTCCGCAGGTTAAATCGTCCAACAATTACATATATGTTGGGATTACATCGCAGCTCTGTTCAACCTTGACATCCAACATGCTGGGAATGCGAGGACCTGTCCAAAGTTAACACAACGGCACGTAGTGTTAGACAGCACTTCGAAAATGCGCGTTCGACTTGCGACACAGGTAATTTATATTCCACTTACGTTTTTACTTTTTTTAAATAGTTTGCCCATTTCATAAGTAATGTGTTTTGTATTTGCACTGTTACAGGTTTTTAGCAACTCTGTGGTACAAGGGTTACATTTTTATTTACGCTATAACCCGGAAGGACCTCTGAAAGGATGTGAGGAAACGATCGGGTTCTGTAAGCGAATGAATGATATGTTCGATGCGTTGAACCGCAAAACTCCGAATGAAGGGCTTACCCCAGAGAGTAAAGACTTCAAGGTATGCATAATGATGCTTCTCGAAAAGTTTACCATAAATTATTGAAAATTTATTTATCTTTGTCGACAATTGCTTTCGTACAAGCGTTATCTTTATCTTATAACTTCAGGTATTGCAAGAATCTCTTGAATGGTTAAACGAGTGGGAGACGGCATTGCAAAAAGGGGAGATAACGGCTGATAAATATTTAACAAGAGAGACTTTGAAAGCGTTGCGAATATCTCTGCGATCTACTATGGATATGTGCTGTTATCTCATTGGAAAATTTGATTTCCAATATCTATTAACAGGAAAAGTTAATCAAGATAACTTGGAGGTACTTTCCAATTTATATTGACTTTTTTAATACAATAATTACCTGCAATAAATAAATGTACATGTACGTACGATTTTTCTAGAAATTCTTTGGCACCATTCGTCAAGCCGCTGGGTGTAACGATCACCCACACAGCCCCACGTTCTTGCAGCTGTATAAAATATTGTCGGTGTATAGCATAATAAAGCCTCCAAAATTTGGAAACTGCACTGTGTCCGAACAATCGTCGCCACAGCTTCTGCTGTCATTGCATGATTTAAAAACAGCCTATGGGCAAAAGTCTGAGGCGAAAAGTGTTAAGTATCAACGTGAAATTCGAGCGAAGCTAGACGAGATTCTGCAGCACGACGATTGGGAGGCAGATGACGTCATTGAGAATAATCCTGACCACGATTATGCCCTGTCCGATTCCCCTATCCTTGACTGTATTATTTACTACGTTACAGGTTTTTTATTTTAAGATCTATTTCTTATATCGTAGGAATTTTTGTATTGTAGACTGATATTGCTTCTCGTTTTCGCCATGAATTGCTATTGCATACTTATATATTTAGTTTTGTTCATAGATATCATCGTAGACTAGAATATTTTCCTCCCATTGCATGTCATCCGGACATGTGACATACTCCTTTACATATTTATATGGGATTCACAGGTTACCTATGTAAGCAATTATTAAAAATTCACAAAAAATGCGTTACTTGTCAAGAAGCGATAAAATCAGACTCTTCTAGTTCATCTTCAATGTCGCATTTGGTCGATCTAAAATCAAGAGGACTGATTCACGCAAATTTGAATTTTTTCAACTTGATTATCGTCACGTAGAGGCATGTTTTACTAAATATGCATCCCGGCGCGATGTTTTTGATTGCACGCTAGATGAAAAGTTATGTCTTCTTTTAAATTCACTTTTCTTTGCAAAGAGCACGCCTCAGACATTTGTCATATTCGATAATATATTCTCTCTGATATTACATACGACTAAGAATGAGACAAAATGCCCACCAGGAAAATCTCAAAGTCGCAAAGAAATTTGTTGTAAAAAAAAAATTGTCTAAATTGACGAATCAATAAAATTTTTTTTATGATTTTCAATGTTATGTTTCACCCTCTTCCCCTTTCTGAATAAAAATCGTACATGCTTATCAGCGTCGTTTCAATTAACAAAATTTTAGATTTCTTTCAATATTTATAATGATGAAATTATGTAAAACGTATAATAGGCATATTAATTTTAGTTTTATTTCTTATTCTCTATTTTTCCGGAAATATATTTATACATATACATATATATCATACACACGGTCTTATAATATATATCATACATACACACATACATATGTATGTACATATATATGTATATATATATTGCACTATTGGCACATGCGGAACTTCATACTTCAAAAGATCTCGCGAAAGTTTTTCAGCTCGTATTAAGTAAATGTAATAAAACAAATGTACATATATGTACATTTGTTCTTTTTTATAATTAACAGTAATTACTAACATAGTGCAAATTTCTTACCTAATCCACTCATTGTTATATTTATTACATTTACTTAATACGAGCTGAAAAATTTTCTCGAGATCTATTGAAGTATGAAGTTCCGCATGTGCTAATAGTGCTAGAGCTTCCGTGAACTATCAGTAATAGGTTAGGAGACACACCTTCCGTCATGATACTGAATGCGTTCCTAATAGCGTTTTTTCTTGGCTGCACTATCGCCCTGCACTGCCCTGCACTACCCAATAGCGTTGCATTAATGTTGCACTAGTGTTGCACTAGTGGGCAATAGTGCAGCCAAGAAAAAACGCTATAAAGATATCGAGTTTTAAATCGAACTTGAGATCTGACTCGACCCGACCCAGAGTCGGTCGAGTCACCAAATCGAAAACGCTATAAGACCGTTTTAAGTAATATCTTAAAATGCTAATACGGCTCTGTGATTGGTTAACGACATCTTAAGATTGTACTTGAAGATGCCTTTTCATGCTGACTCTCGACGCTCATTTTCAGCGGCAAGAAGGTCACATGACCACAATTGACGCCAGCGTCAATTGAAATTCATGAAAAGGAAAACAGCGTCAAAATTTCGGCGTCTTTGCGCTGCTTTGGCTTTGACGCTTAAAGCTGAGAAAATCCAGCTTTCTTTGCTTGACGCTAGCGTCAGCGCGAAATCACGTAATCTCGCGATACGCTGAAACGAGCGTCCCATGAATTCGCACCTTAAAGGTGCCTTTTCATGCTGACGCTCGACGCTCATTTTCAGCGGCAAGAAGGTCGCATGACCACACGTGACGTCGGCGTCAATTGAAATTCATGAAAAGGAAAACAGCGTCAAAATTTTGGCGTCTTCGCGCTGCTTTGGCTTTGACGCTAAAGCTGAGAAAATCCAGCTTTCTTTGCTTGACGCTAGCGTCAGCGCGAAATCACGTGATTTCGCGATACGCTGAAACGAGCGTCCCATGAATTCGCACCTTAATAAGGCTGCGGTCCACTTGACGCTATACAAATGCTTTGTGGAGCGTTCTTCTTCTCCTTCTTCCTTCAATGAAAGAAAAGAGAAGAAGAATTCTTCGAAGTATTTCCCAGACAGCACACAATATCCTATGGATGTCCATATTATGTCCAGAATGCCTATGGACGTTATATGAAATATTTATAGGATATTGGTGCTATCGGGGTTGTAGCGTCAAGTGGACCGCAGCTTAAAATGGTCTTAAATATAAGAATCGACTATGAATACCGTCCATAGAAAAACTTGAGCACGAGGAATATCATACCGTTTGTAGAATTAGGCTGACTCCAAACAAAAAAGTTAAACGAAAAGTACGATATTATGTTCACGTAATCGTACTTTTCGCTTAACTTTTTTGTTTGGAGTCTCAGCCTAATTCTACAAACGCGGTATGATATTCCTTGATGTCTACTGAATGGACCTGCACCCTCATTTTGTAACATCAAGTTGTAGAATTTTTATACGAAGCAAATATTGTTAAAATCGAGTGTAGGTATTACAGACAGTTTTAGGATCACTTTAGGGCCGTACTTAAGTTCTTAACTGTAATTGGCTGATTTGCTTAGGCCCGGTTTCACCAACGTGATTTAATCTAATCGGTCGATTAAACTCACTCTTCGTCTCTTTCCAACTTCCAACGTTGGTGAAACCGGGCCTTACTGCTTGAGTTTTACTGCTTAAAGGCTGATTTATAGAGGCCGTAACCGTTGATTTAAGCCGTAATCTTTAAGAAATTGTTCAATCACAGTCGATTGTTCTTCTCACATTCGACTGTGATTGGTCAATTTCTTAAAGATTACGGCTTAAATCAACGGTTACGGTCTCTATAAATCAGCCTTAAGGTAGTCCTTTTGCAGCTCCTAGTCAAGTAAAGACCATTGCACGTAACAAGATTTTAGTCATAATTGTAAGGCCGTAAGAAAATTGACCAATCACACTCGATTATTCTTCGAGCTCAAGGAGAATAATCAACCGTGATTGGTCTATTTTCTTACGGCCTTACAATTATGACTAAAAACTTGTTACGTGCAATGGCTTTAAAGCCCCTTGCACAATAGGCGATAGCGATAGCGATAGCGATAGCGACTAGAGTCCCTTTATAAGAGTCTATTCTGTAACTCTAACGACAGTGTCGGTATCGTTATATCGTCGTTGCGCAGCTTTTTTTCCATATAGTATACCTGCGCAACGACAACGTAACGATATCGACACTGTCGTTACGAGTTACAGAATAGGGGTCAGACAGACTTTGGGAGTCTGGACAGACTTTGGGAGTGCAACAACATGGCGTGAATGTCACGTATATAGGGATTCTATTCTAGACGCCCTAGATGGAAGAAAAATACTATGGCGTCGATGACTACACGTAATCGTTGTATTGTTGTGATATCGTGAGAGAATTCTACAGAGGCTGTGAGAAAGTGTGAGTTTGTCTATATTTTTATTTTGACTTGATAGAGATAAGATAACCAAAACTTCAAAATACCTGAAAAAAATATTTCAATAAAATAAATTATAATAGTATACAACAATTTATTGATAGAGAAAATTACGAGATATATATATAGATAAATGCATGACAGTTTTTTCTAAAAATACAATAGAAATGTAGGAAATAACAATTCCGATCGGAATCCATTTCGAAAAGTTCCATAATACGCACCGAGAGAGGCTCCTAAAGCTGGCCACACACACTTTCCGTAGAACGTAACAGTAGGATTTCGACCAATCACGTTGCTCGATTCGAAAACGTACGGCCATACGTTCCCGAATCGAGTAACACGATTGGTCGAAATCCTACTGTTACTGTTACGAAAAAGTGTGTGTCCGGGGCCTAAGGCTCGTTATTTTACCGCTCGTGATTGGTTCCGCCATGGTGTTGCACGTCCAATGAAAATAAGGACCAGTCTGTCCAGACTCTTATAAAGGGACTCTAATAGCGACAAGGTTGCCGACATACATACCTTTGGCTGCGTTCGGGAAGCGCGCTATTAACGCTATTGCATCATTCTATCTTTATCGCTCATCAGGTGTAAAACAAGGATAAAATAAGCAAATAGCACTAATAGCGTCTTCCCGAACGCACCCTGTGTCGGCAACTTTGTCGCTGTCGCTATCGCTATCGCTATCGCCTATTGTGCAAGGGGCTTAACAGTCCGTCATCAGGTAATTGAAAACAAACATATTGCAACATTTCAATAATTATAATAATATAAAATATGATTTTACACGCACGATTTAATTGTATTTAATTATTTACTATAATTAAAAAAATGTCACAATAGTAGTGCGGTTGGACTCGATTTAGGTTAGAATCGAGTCCAACCACACTACTATTGTAATATTTTTTTGGAGGGGTTTATCGATGTTTTTATTGTTGTGCAATTTAGGGGAACTTGTTTTCGCGTTTGTACCAATGGTATTTCTCTTATATAAAATACATCTTGTGACGAGCTGACAGCTCGCCGCAACTCGAGACGCCATATTAGGATAAAAGTAGGTAAGGAAATCTGTAGTTCCGTAATTTTTTCCCGTTTTCTATATAAAATCAAAGTTTCTCTGAATCATTGATGTACGTACTGCAATTATGGAAAAGCATTTTTAATTCTGTCAAATTAATACGACGCTACATATGAGTGGAAAGAAAATGGTAATTTTATCGATAAAACAGATGTAACAGTTACTGTTACTTAGCAAAAATACATTATTTCAATTATATGGGAACAAATAGTGAATTTATTTATCAATACATATATGAAATACAAATTTTTGTATATTATAGACGTAAATTTATATACTATAATTAAACAACCATAATTACTGTTTCATCTGTTCTTCCGTCGATTTTATTTTACCAAATAACGAATTATATAATTCATTCTTTGCATTGTCTGTCCATGTGTCATATACCGTAATGGGTGCCATAAAATTAATTAACTTATTGTGAACATTGTATCGCACTTTTCTGCCCTTTGTCGCACGCGTATCGATTTTTCTTTTCATTTTCTTACGCATGTTCTGCAATTGGATCCACTGTTTGCTGAGCTGTATAGGATCTGTTACATCCGACGATTTATACTCTATCAGGTTCCTCAATAGTTGATGATAAAAATCGTCATCATCATAAATTTCTACATCATATTCCTGAATTCTTCTACCATCATTGTCTTCGTTCGACAAAGATTTACCGACAACGTTGTACTCGGAACGCTTCAGTTGAGTTCTTTTTCGTAACTTGCTTATATCACTCATAGCAAATTCAATTTGTTTCAGTGTAGTCTGACCTGAGCCCTTACTTAACGAGCTTGTTGCAATCCGTGTCTTGTCGTTCCATTTCTTTATAACAGAATTCCTATATTCTCTGTAGGAATCATGATCTTTTTGTAAAATTTTCTCATAGTCATTATATCTCAAACGTTTTTGTGGCACTGGTTCTTCAACTGCTTCTATATCTTCATCAATGGACAATTGCTTTCCATTTTCTAATTCGTCTTCGGTGTCAGAAGATATTTCTTCATCCATTGAATCCGTATTTACATTCATATCCTTGTCAGTTTTTCTTTTTACAGCATCAATGCATAGATCTCTCGTTTCGGGATATTGTTTCAATAAAAGATCTTTCAGTCGCAACATGTTTTCCATGATTAGTGTCAATTTGCTTTTAGTTTCATTAACCTTCTTCACGAAAACTACGTCTGATCTGAGTTCTCTATGTGTGTCATATTGTGGCATTTGATTACTAATTACAACGCATTTCTGCAGTTTTATTCGCATCTCCAAGAAACTTTCCCAAAGTTTTAGTTGATTCCTGACACTATTACCTTTCTCTATTTCTGCTCTAACATTTGTTTCAGACATTGTTCTAATAGTAGAGTCTTTCCGTTTGTAAAACGGATCATTGATATCTATGTTATCATCATCTTGGTCTTCCAAATCAGACATACTTTCTGAGACATCTGTACATCCTTCTTTCAAATTTGTTTTTCTATTGCTGCCTAACTCATCGTTACTTTGCTCCCGTGTATCATCCATCTCTTTATCTTCAGCATCTTCGTTGGAGCCTTCACTTTCCACATCTTCACTCATATTATCGTCCTCGTCACTGTATATATCTTTCCTCGAAATTTTTTTGCCAGCATACCTGCGTTAACAATATGAATAAATTGTGACATTTTCAAGATTTTATTTACATACTAATTTTTTATCGGTATTTATATAGAATAGCTACTGCACCTCAAAAATTAATAAAAATAGGCTCATACGACGCATTTTGGCACGAAACAAAAGAATCTGGCAGAAAAACGCGGCGGTCTGCCCTGGGTCATGTTCCAAAACTCACTCTGGGTAACTAAAATCTATAGTTTACGTCACGTACACTATAGCATTTTAGTTAACTAGAATGAGTTTTGGAACATGACCCTGCGAAGCGAGATATTTAGTGTTAAAGTTGACGATTCTTAGGTTAGAAGTCCTGTTATACCGACGTGATGTAGCGATCACGAGCACACACACATGTGTGTATGTCCTGCTTTATAGAAGTTGTGATTTTCGTTAAAGCAGGACACACACACACACACACACGTGTGTTGCCCTGCTTTATAGAAGTTGTGATTTTCTTTAAAGCAGGGCACACACATGTATATATTAGTTATTTTGATTTATGCCTTCCAATACTCAAAATAACTGCTATATTTTCCAAACTTTTTTTGTTAATAACTTTTTAACGAATAACGAGTGCGGGCTGAAATCTTCTGAAGGTCACTCAGGAGGGTGACCTTGACAACATACTAAAATATCAAGGTCATCCAAGGTGATCCCCCCCCCATCTAAACAATTACCATATTTATGCATTATAAGTATGCATACGCTTAAAATTCGCACACTTTTGCATGCGCGTATGGCCGCGAGGCTTGTTCATGATCGCTACATCACGTCGGTATGACAGGATTTCTAACCTAAGAATCGTCAACTTTAACGCTAAATATCTCGCTTCGCAGGGCAGACCGCCGCATTTTTTCTGCCAGATTCTTTCGTTTCGTGCCAAAATGCTTCAAATGAGCCTATTTTTATTAATTTTTGAAGTGCAGTAGCTATTCTATATAAATACCTTTTTATCTTTCACATGTGCAAATATAAAATACTTATATAAAATTTACCTCTTATCCACTTTATCCAAGGCATCAACATTTTGTCTGCGAATTTTAGATGTCCGAAATTCGTCGTCTGAGACATCGCTCTCGTTGTAAGATTCCACTACTTTTGCTTTCGTATCTTCCGGCTCTTCGTCTGAGCCGAAATCAGGTTTCGTTGTAACTAAAGCATTTATTTTGTCAGCTAAACTCTTTCTAGCCATTTTTTCGTACTTGTCCGGCAATTACAAAACACGTGTTCATGCGTCAATTTAACCTCCAAGTTTTACAGTTCTTCTCAGTGAACTACAGTGAACTATAGTGCACTGCACGGTGCGTTCCACTTATCGCTCGCAATGCTCGTGTAGAGTCCTAAGGTTTGTTCGTGTCGCATACTCCAATGCAGAGACACTTGGATCAAGGGTAATAAAGGGTGGCGATTGGAGCAGATGTGAGATGAGGGCAGTTTTCCAGCAAGCGACACAAGTCGACACAAGTATCGTTTTATCTTTGTTACTCATTGCTAAAAAAAAAGATAGAATGATGTTTGTACCGACTTGTGTCGCCTGCTGCAGCTTTCCAGCAAGCGACACAAGTCGACACAAGTATCGTTTTATCTTTGTTACTCATTGCTAAAAAAAAAGATAGAATGATGTTTGTACCGACTTGTGTCGCCTGCTGCAGCTTTCCAGCAAGCGACACAAGTCGACACAAGTATCGTTTTATCTTTGTTACTCATTGCTAAAAAAGAAAGATAGAATGATGTTTGTGCCGACTTGTGTCGCTTGCTGGAAAGCTTTCGAGTTTTTGGAGTGCGTTGGAGTAAGTAGGAGCATGGCGGGGCGTGCGACGCAAACAAACCTATAAATTCCTATACGCTCGTGGAATTATTTCATCCTTTTGTTGTTTGTCAAATGTTAAAGAAGGACGAAATGATGCTCGCGAGTGTTGTGAGCGATAAGTAGATATAGGGTGCTTTTCATTTAGCGACTCAAGTCGACACAAGCATCATGCGAGCGTTAAGATTCGTATGTATATGACCGGAAATGAATGTCCGGGAAAGAATCTACCATATGAAATCGTTTGTATTTCGTATGAAGACTTTTGAAGTGCAATTGAAAAGGTTTGTGAGTCATTCGTTTAATTGTAATTATTTTTACACCATGCATTTAGCCGAAATAGATAAATTAATAAAAGTTTTTATACGGAATCGTTTGTATTTTGTATGAAGAGTTATGAAGTGTGATTAAAAAGGTTTGTGAGTCACCCAGATAATTTTAATTAAATATTTATAAACTCGGTAATTAGCCGAAATATAGATTTTTAGTTATTTATGTTAAAAGAAGAAGGCGCTAGTGTTCCCGAAGGTCCGTCTGCAATCAGAATTAATATAAACGTTTTAAAAATTATTTTGTAGTGAAATAAATAAATATACAGACTAATAAGCCTGTAATTATAAGCGATAGTTGCTAATTAAGTTTGTAAAGATGTACCAGCTGTGCAGGGTGAAGAGCAGGTTATCTCAAACGCCCTGCCACAACCCAATTAAAAGAGACTTAAATGTCATTACCGCTGAGAAGTACTTATTCTTGCCATTTAAGTTAGCATGTCAGAGCAACCGAATTGTCCATTGCGGTCCACCTTGAATTTTTTTTACAGTCGTTTATTAAGATTGCCCTACTTTTAAATTGAGCGCTTTTTAATGTATTATTATTATTAAACTACCGATATCGATATATTACTAGTAATTTAATATTAAAACTTGACAGAGTGACGTAAACTAATTCGCTCATAGTATTATAACAAAGTATTATGCGTTCAAATTCTCGAAAGCTAGCTTCTTTACTATGCTCTCTCTTTATGTCGATCGATTCAGATAAAAATCTCCGAAGTCTTTCTTTCTCTCGCGATATTCCTAGAGTAAAACTGTACAAAAACTCCACGAAAGTGGCGATATTTTTCACGGATCTGGTTTGAGTCTCGGCTCTTGGGGAAGGTACGCATGTAGAAAGAGTACGCCAACACAGTTTATCCTGCTAAAATGGTTATCAATCTCTATAAGTTCTTTATTGTTTACACATAAATTATAGAATATCTAAACGTTTCTTTTTTTTTCGATGTCCTGTGAAATTGTACAATAGAGTTACAAATAAAGATAAAGCCACACTTTACGTATAATCTGATTCAGTCTTTGCTAATGCTACATAATAACGTGCGGAAGAACTAACAGTTAGGGTGCCATTACATGGAGCGCGGAAACGCGGAAACGCGGAAGCGCGGAACAGAATAGTAACTAGATTCCGCGTTTCCGCGAGTTGAGTCCCGCACGTTTGAACGGAAAAGCGGAATCCGCTATTATCGTGTATGTATGTATGGCTGCGTTTCGATATTCACTGCCAGTACTTAACGCAGCCTATGTATGTACCCTGGCTTGCATATAAGATATACTTCATAATAACCATCAACATGATGTTTGGATCTATAATATTATACTGCCACTTTTATTAAATAATAAAGTAATCGAAGAGTATGTGTAAAAGCTTTTTTTTTCAATGTGATTAAACAGCTCCGAAATTTGATGGAGTATACTGTATCCGCGTTGACAACGGATTTTGACGCGTTCGTTCCGCGAGTTTGTTTCTCCTTATATTACATGGAGCACAATTTGCGCGGAAAAGCGGAACAGTATAGTGACAAATAGACATTTGTATTCATTTCTTAAAATTGTGTTCACGTAATTCATTGCAATTTTTATTAATATGCTTATCTTTTCAGCTTATCTATTGAATACAAGCCTTTTAATCAATAAATACCGTTAAAAATTAATATTTTATAATTCTCCGTTCCGCTTTTCCGCTCAAAATATGCTCCATGTAATATAAGGCATTCAAAACAGACGGAATGGATCGACGGAAATCTAGTAAATTTTGTCTTCCGCGCTTCCGCGTTTCCGCGTTTCCGCGCTCCATGTAATGGCACCCTTAGACTATTTAAGAAGCTATTTAAGAATTTTAATTACGATACTGAAAGCATAAAACTGTTCAGCTAGCTTTACACAAAGATATTGGTCTTCTTCTTTATGAAATCGTCAAATTATGATTATGATACATTTCTACATTATCACCAGCATCAAATCTGATCTTATTTATCGTGATACTCTTGAGAAACTGTTAATCCATTGTCTTAACTCGATCGCGGCGCAGAACTGCGTCCACCAATGTTGTTCCTCTCCCTCCAATCGATTCCCGTAAAAGCTGTCTACATATTGAACAGTCGATACAACGACGGCGGATTAGTCTGAAATTAAGCACACGTTAACAATCACTCTTCTTGCTAAAATCACAATTCTCTTTTTAATTGCATACCTTGATTATGACATAGACCAGCACGGGAGTCAGATCGTCGGCAGCAGGTATGCCTTTCTCCGACGCCATGGGGATTCATGATGGTAGTCGCGCAACGAAATACACACTGCAACTTATCCCTAGGAGTCTTATACGCCGATATCACAGCCAATTCAGCCTGCGCCCATGACCAATGGCATTCGTAATGATGAACTTTTAAAATGTGTAGGTCCTTGTGATTTGGATGAGTTACGACCTTTGCCAACTTTTTGATGTGACCGTGAAAAAGCTGGTCCCTTTATACATCTCCATCTTCATTTAGATAGAGCGCATTGTGGTGCAGCCACCTGGCCACGTCCTCCGGCGAAGTACCAAGCAGTCCTTGTTCCTGCAAGTACTGCACACCCTTGCCGGGCTTCCAACTAAAGATCTTGATATCGGCCTCCCATACCTCCTTTTGTTTCTGTACTTCATACTGCTCCGGCGAGTCCGGCACCTCCTTGTTGCCAGTCAGACTGGAGACTGGAGTTGGCCGACGAGAGGCTGCCAGCGCTGCCGTAACGCGGTAGCGGGGTCTCCGGCATCGTATCCGGTGGATGTGACAATAGTTGCTGATCCGCTGGCACGCTGGGATTTACGTAAAGATCCCGACTCCACTCCACCATGCATTTCAGAATAGACACGAGGCACTCGAGACCACGAATGCGCATGGATTTCTCCTGAAAGAGCAAGACACTAATATTACAAACAAAACTTTATATTGCTTGTTTCGAAGAACATTCTCTGTTCCAAATAATACACCTATCCTGTCATCCTCTTTCTTATAACGCACCTGATTTGGCGATGCACCTAGCTCCAGAGCTTGACAACCTTGAACAATCTTAGAGAGATCATTGATGAGCTTCTCGAAGAGATTCGCTGCTGAGATCGCAATCGTAGTTAACGTAGATGTCGACGACGCTCTGGGCATCCGCACAGATCTTCGTAAGCGCATGTATGACCATCCACTTGTGCTCAAAAGAGCTGCTACAGGTCTCGAGGATGTTCATAAAGATCTCCTTAAAGAACACCTCAATCTGCATCTTGAGGTGCATCTTGAAACGGGCGAGCAGCGCCAGGAACAGCGCTAACGACAGCTCGAACACTTCCGGCACCAAAGACACGCCATTCTTTGACAGCACGACACACAAGTACTGTTTAATGGTGATAACAAACATCTCGTTAGAGCGCAATATTGGACCGGCATTCTGAAAGATTCCCAGAAGTAACTGAAGCGACAAGATCTTGGAACGGAGCTCGTGCGATATTGGATCGGGAGTGCCGTCCGGCAGCGGTTTCATGGAGAGCTTGCAGAGAGCGCGAAACACCAGGACTGCATCATTTTGCAGCACATGGGTGAATTTTGCAGTTACCATGTTGTCATTCTCAGCGGCTGCCTCGTCACCGTTGTTCTCCGGACTACCGTTCTCCAAACTGACTTCCTCTTCCAATGGCACCACGGATTTTACTACATCATCAAGAATACTCTTGACAATTGTTTGAGAATCAATGTTATCATTACTAGGAGCATTCTCTGGTCTAACCTTGGCTTCAGTTTCGCCGTTTGCTATGACAGAACCCTCCTGCTAATGTTCCCCATCAAGCCTCACGATCTCTTCCTCCGCCTGAGTCTCCATTCGCGCGAAGATCACGTTGATCATCTGCGTGAGAGTCGCACGGGCTGTTGTTTGATTCACCAGGTTGCGCGACGCCAAGTAAACGTTGTAAACAGTACGAATTGTTTAACAGTACCGTACTCTCGTGTACCTTCACACCTCCGCTGGCTTGTCATTACAGTCAGCAGAGCTTTAATAATCTGCAGCTGCACACCCTCATCGGTCTGTGGACCGGTAAAGCAACCGCAGATTGTCTCGACAATGCGCACAATCAGCAGCTTGTTAGGCTCCGTTGAATCAGGCACATTGCCAGTAAGATGGCTATATGCGATTAACTTATGCAGGCAGTCCAGTGCTGTGTCACCACAATCCGTACTTAGTGACTAGCTCTGACATGCTGATTCAAATGGCAAGAAGTAATTCTCAGCGGTAATGACATTTGAGTCGCTCAATTGGGCTGTGGCAGGGCAGGGCGTTTGAGATAACCTCTTTACCCTGCACAGCTGGTACATCTTTGATCTCGTTACGGAGGTCCTTTGCAAGACAGAATATTAGTCACAAACTTAATTAGCAACTATCGCTTATAATTACAGGCTTATTAGTCTGTATATTTATTTATTTCACTACAAAATAATTTTTAAAACGTTTATATTAATTCTGATTGCAGACGGACCTTCGGGAACACTAGCGCCTTCTTCTTTTAATATAAATAACTAAAAATCTATATTTCGGCTAATTACCGAGTTTATAAATATGTAATTAAAATTATCTGGGTGACTCACAAACCTTTTTAATCACACTTCATAACTCTTCATACAAAATACAAACGATTCCGTATAAAAACTTTTATTAATTTATCTATTTCGGCTAAATGCATGGTGTAAAAATAATTAATTAATTACAATTAAACGAATGACTCACAAACCTTTTCAATTGCACTTCAAAAGTCTTCATACGAAATAAAAACGATTTCATATGGTAGATTCTTTCCCGGACATTCATTTCCGGTCAAATACATACGAATTTTAGTCATAATCGTAGGGCCGTAAGAAAATAGACCAATCACACTCGATTATTCTTCGAGCTCGAGGAGAATAATCGACTGTGATTGGTCTATTTTCTTACGGCCTTACGATTATAACTAAATATTTGTTACGTGTAATGGCCTTTAACCTTAAGAAGAAGAAGGAGAAAGTCGCATTTTAATTGGTTTCGCCATTTTGTTACAAATGGTTGATTGAGCCAATACGCGTGAGTCCACTCAAGTGGCGAGACTCTTATATAGGGACTCTACCCATGACGAATCACTGTCAGTACTGCAAATCTATATTTTACGTCACGTATACTATAGATTTTCAGTACTGAAAGTTGCTGACAGTGGCCTAATAGTTTACACCGATCTCTTGATACGCGTATCAAACAGTATATTTGAACTGATCAGCCAATAATCAGACTTATTTACTAGTTATTTACTATTTAATACGCGTATATCAAATGATCGGTGTAAACTAGGCCAGTGAATTTCGAAACCAGAGAGTTGCACTACTGTAAGGCTGAGTTTTCACTGAGCGCGTCACGCGTCGCGTCGTCACAAGTTAACCAATCAAAACATCCCATTTCATTACATTCTTGTGACGGGATCGAAATGGGATGTTTTGATTGGTTCAACGCGGACGACGCGACGCGTGACGCGCTCAGTGGAAACAGCCTGAAGGCTCCCACAGACCGAACGCGTCAAGCGTCAAGCAGCGAGCAGTAACCAATCAGCGAGACGATATTGGGTGCGTTCAGCCGATACTCTGCTAGCCTAGCAATCGTGAGCAGTCGCTCGTTTTCGCTCGTTTCCTTTCCTTTTAATCCATTGGGTCAAAGGAGAGGAAACGAGCGAAAACGAGCGACTGCTCACGATTGCTAGGCTAGCGGAGTATCGGCTGAACGCACCCATTTTCTACGCCACTGCTGAGTGCTGATATCACCTCGCCGATTGGGTTGCTGCTCGCTGCTTGACGTTTTTTACGCGTTCGGTCTGTGGGAGCTGGGAACCTTTACTGTATAATGTCAGAGAGAAACCTGAGAGAGGCCATCCCGGCATTTTGTGTCACATTTTCCGATGCGCACCCTGATAAAGTGCGTATCAACTACGTCGTTTCGCTCGGTAACCGCACATGGTTTGCGTCCGTGTTAATGGTTCGTGTCTGAACTAGCCAGTTAGTGGGGATATGCTGCGGCCTCTCTCGGCCACGCTCGGCCGCGCTCGGCCGGCCCGGCGCCTCGGCAAGCTTCGAGCGAGGAGAGAAGGACAGACATACGATTTACGATTTACTGTCTCCGTCTATGACTGCTAGCTGCCTTGGCGGCTATGCGACGTTGCCACGATGCCACGCATTTCGGATATCGCGTACGGTGTCTCGCCGAGTGCCGAATCTCGAGTTGTTAAATATATATATATATATATATATATACGTACGATATATATATATATATATATATATATATATATATATATATTAACATAAAAATTAAAATTTGTTAACGTAATACTATTTTTGTTAAGTAAGGAAGGAAAGGATTTTTAGAAGTCAGAAGAACAGCTACGCATAAATAAAATATATCACCTATATGTATATTAATATTGTTATTTTATTTCAAAGTAAATTAAAAGAAGTACGATATAAAAGTATGATATAAAAGTTATATATTATTTCTCATAGTAATGAATTTGGATTCCGGTGATTTATTTATCTTCTCCAGCTTCGCCTCTGCCTCTTCCTCTACCTCCACCTCGTCCTCTGCCACTGCCTCTGCCTCTGCCTCTGCCTCTGCCTCTGCCTCTGCCTCTGCCTCTCCCTCGCATCGCGTTGTATACCGCCCGCACCAACGAGCTTAACGTTTCAGGCTGTAACAAAAAATAAATATTTTAAGTTAAATGACATTTTCGTGTATATACATATATATACGTAAATAAATTTTATTATTAACACTTTGTCGAACGCTGTCACGTATGCGTCACATGTGATATGTGCGACTGTCATTGCAAAGTGTTAATAATCATTATCAATAATGATAAGAAATTATCCCATTATTTCAACACTTACGTTTAATACGATCGGCTGAGTCGCCGTCGGAGCCGTTGCTGTGGTCGACATCGTCGCCGTGGCCATGGGCGCCGTTACGACCGCCAGGGTCGTCGTTGACGTCGTGGCTCTAGAGATCGTCGCGGCCGCCGTCGGCATCGTGATCGTGACGGCCCCCACGGCCACGATGCCGACGACGGCCGCGACGGCTCCTACGGCCACGATGCCGACGACAGCAACGACGACCCCGAGGCCCGTGACGGCCCTCACGATCACGATGCCGACGGCGGCCGCGACGGCCCGCGGCCTCTAGAGCCACGACGTCAACGACGACCCCGGCGGTCGTAACGGCGCCCATGGCCACGGCGACGATGTCGACCACAGCAACGGCTCCGACGGCGACTCAGCCGATCGTATTAAACGTAAGTGTTGAAATAATGGGATAATTTCTTATCATTATTGATAATGATTATTAACACTTTGCAATGACAGTCGCACATATCACATGTGACGCATACGTGACAGCGTTCGACAAAGTGTTAATAATGAAATTTATTTACGTATATATATGTATATACACGAAAATGTCATTTAACTTAAAATATTTATTTTTTGTTACAGCCTGAAACGTTAAGCTCGTTGGTGCGGGCGGTATACAACGCGATGCGAGGGAGAGGCAGAGGCAGAGGCAGAGGCAGAGGCAGAGGCAGAGGCAGAGGCAGTGGCAGAGGACGAGGTGGAGGTAGAGGAAGAGGCAGAGGCGAAGCTGGAGAAGATAAATAAATCACCGGAATCCAAATTCATTACTATGAGAAATAATATATAACTTTTATATCATACTTTTATATCGTACTTCTTTTAATTTACTTTGAAATAAAATAACAATATTAATATACATATAGGTGATATATTTTATTTATGCGTAGCTGTTCCTCTGACTTCTAAAAATCCTTTCCTTCCTTACTTAACAAAAATAGTATTACGTTAACAAATTTTAATTTTTATGTTAATAAATTATATATATATATATATATATATATATATATATATATATATATATATATATATTTAACAACTCGAGATTCGGCACTCGGCGAGACACCGTACGCGATATCCGAAATGCGTGGCATCGTGGCAACGTCGCATAGCCGGCGCGTGCCAAGGCAGCTAGCAGTCATAGACGGAGACAGTGAATCGTAAATCGTATGTCTGTCCTTCTCTCCTCGCTCGAAGCTTGCCGAGGCGCCGGGCCGGCCGAGCGCGGCCGAGCGCGGCCGAGCGTGGCCGAGCGAGGCCGCAGCATATCCCCACTAACTGGCTAGTTCGGACACGAACCATTAGCACGGACGCAAACCATGTGCGGTTACCGAGCGAAACGACGTAGTTGATACGCACTTTATCAGGGTGCGCGTCGGAAAATGTGACACAGAAAAATTGACGAAAAATGCCGGGATGGCCTCTCTCAGGTTTCTCTCTGATAATGTATATATGCAAGATGTGCAAGTGTGGTTTGGTGTGGTTAGTTCAGCAATAGAAAACAAATCTGTTGAGTGAATTTGTCATTCTTAACTCACGTCTCAGGTCTCAGCAGTCAGCAATCTCAGATCTCAGCATTCGTTAGTAATCATAATAGTAATCTTGTGACTGTCTTATCAAGTTGCATTTGCGTGGTTATTAATCAAGCATGCATTTAACCTAAACACCCACCGATAGATAGGTGGAAGATAATCAATTATGCGTCGTCTTGCATGGAACAGATGGATTCACAAATGAAATCGAGCAGATCTTTACCGCCGTTAGTTGAAGGTAAGATTCACGGCAGTCTAAGGCTCGTTATCAATGAGATTCTGTGGGTTAGAAGAAGTCCCGGAGATATTATGGTAGTGGCCTCCTGGTGGGGTGAACATGATAACGCGCAGTTCAGGTGATTTTATAATCTTAATTTAAGCAATTTGTTTTACGATAAATATGGATTTTAATCATGGCAAAAATAAAAATGCAACTTATATTGGGTTGGAAGGTTTGTAAAATAATATCTAAATGAATTTTGTTGATAATATATTTGAAAATATTTTATTATTTCTGTTTTATGTAAAATTTTCATGTTTTTTTCTCAGGCCAAGAGATAGTACCACAGGAACAGAAAGAACAATTGATGATATAACTAAAGTGTATGATATAAAAACTACTGCAACACTGTTTGAAGATTATATTAAAAACTGTGACACAATAGAACTAGTAATTATTGCAGAAAATACCCATGATATTATTGGTAGAGGACATATAGGAGAATTGTCTAAGATATTTTCATGTAAATATTATTCTCAATTTATTCCGATATTAAATAACAATAATCATAAAATAGGAAAACTACATGTTTCTTTGCAATTGACATATTTAACAAAGCATTCAAACATACAATCAAAAACACACAAATACGATAAAAAGGAAGATAGAGATATTTTATTATTTGCTATTGACAATTTACAATGTAATGAGAAGATGCCAGTAAAATCTTACAACAATGTGGTGAACACTGAAGAAAAGAAATCTATGAAATCTGAACAGATTGATACATACAATACATATAGATCTATTCTTAAGACCAAGCGATTAGAGTTTCAAGAATCTAGGAAAAAAATGAATGAAATGGTAACAGACAAATTAGTTACGCAAATCGTTGCTAGAGCGCAGCATCTTAGAGAAGCGATATTAAAGGAGACTTATAAAGAAGATTCTTTAACTCTGAGTGATAATTCATTGAGCAATGGAGCGTCTTCTAATGCTTCAATAGAAAATAAAACAAAACTTTATAAGTATATTTTGGGGATGGAAATGACTCCTTCAGAGGAAAAGAAAGTTTTAAATACGTTGAGGTCAATACCTCCAAATTTAAGTTTGATAGATCTGACATCTAAAATAATTACAACTGGTAAAGACGATAATATGAGTACCAGATGGAATAAAAATTTCTCTGTAAAATTAGAAAATCCTAAAAAACATGCATTGGATAAAAATGCAACTTATATTGGGTTGGAAGGTTTGTAAAATAATAGATAATGTTAAAATGTTTCTTGATATGTTACTGTAATAAATTATTTATGTGTTATTATAATGAATTGTATTTCTTCAGAGACATATCTTCTAGATTATGTAAACAGTATTAGAATTTTTATCGAGTCCTTCATATTGACACCTGCGGGATATAGACGTGCAAAATCTACATGCTTGCAATGTACGTAACTTTTTGTTATTTTATATTTTATGAGAAGATTTTATAAAAATATGTTAAGATTTTTCTAAATATTAATAAATCATATTTTTTCTCAATTACAGATGATGTACCATTGTCACTGACATATTTTATTCAATATGATACGACATTTGGATCTATAAGGCAAATAAGTAGCAAATCTAGTAAAGAAACTAAATTTATAAGAACGTGTGCTAAAAAACAAGTGGGTCAAGGTAAAAAGTTATATATTTGTTGGAAAATTATTCAAATACAAATATTATTTTTAGTTAAATGATAATAAGTACTTGATCAAAAATTAATTTTTACAGTTGTTAACTTTAACTCTGAAGGTATTTATAGTATATCAAGACATAATATAAAAAAAAATCTTCCTTTGAAATTTAAAGTTTTTGTGAAACATCGTAACCAAAAGCTTCCAACTGAATTAGGATTTGGTTTCATGAATATCAGTGACATTATAAATACTACAAACTTAAGTAGCATCCATTGTATAGCTATTGCCAATAAGGGCATCAAAATAGGTGAATTAAAAGTTATAACAGAATTAGGTTGCGATTTTATTCATTTTGGAAAAGAATTTGTTGGTGAGTATATTATTGAGATGTAGCTTTATTAGATAGACCTAATATTTTGTTAAATATTCAATAATCTAATTATTTCATCAGATGCTGTAATATCTAAAAAAGAAAATCTTCCTATTTTGGAGAAGAAATCTTTGACGAGCTCAAATAATAATAAATATAAAAGTGCAACGGGGACTCATTCCTCTAAATCTAATTGCAAAGTTTCATCTGTGTCTGCCAAGCGAATTGAGTGTTTAACTAGCAATAGCAATAAGGACGTAGTTATTGCTAAAGATATAACAGAGCACCAAAAACAAAGTTTAGATAATAAAAAGATTGATACAAGTAACCCAGAAAGTGGTACTAAAGATAAGGTGGGTTTTAAATGACTTAGATTAGAGCTTCTGCTGAATGAATGCTGTAATATTGCTTATCTAGTTTACATCTTTATATTAAATGCTATTGAAAATTGAGCAAGAGCTTATAAAGTAAAGCAACAAGCAATTTGAAGCAATACAGAGTGAGATAATTGTAGTTTCTTATTACTATTTGTTGTTCAAAATTCAGTAATATCCTAACATGAATAGTTAAATCATATTGCAGCACTCAACTATATTCGAGACATAAAGTTGTATTCTAAATAAATGTATATTATGTTATTTATATTTGATTTTAGGTTTTACTTCACGGCTTGATATATGTGGCTGAGGGTAAAGATTTGTTGGAATCTAATACCTATCTAATATGTAGAGCGTTTTGGCGAGAGGACAAAGCAACAAGTCAAATTTGCAATACAAAAAATCCACTCTATCATTTTTTCCAAGTAAACATTTTTTGTTTTTTTAACAAAGTAATTTCAATTGTACAAAAGTAAACTTTACCTTAAAAATATATGTTTCAGCTAGTACCTTTAATTCACGGTACAGAGTTATTGGAGAGAATCAGAAACAATTATATAATTATAGAGGTATATAATCGGAAAAATAGTGGAACAGATAATTTGTTGGGAATAGCAAAACTGCCTGTGCATCAGTTATACATCGCATATAGAGATCCACTTATTTTACCTCACTTATTATTATCAAAGGTAATTATAATTAATTGTATATTAATTAAATTTTCAATTGATTATATAATTGTGTTTTCACGCAGTATCCTGTAATAAGTGTAGATGGTTGGGTTAATATTAACGATCCAGTAAGCGGGAAATTTTGCGGAAAGCTGCTTGCATTAGTCGCACTTGGTACTGCGGAACAAATCGCACTACTAGAAGTATCAAGAGGTCTAAGAAATACCAACAATATATTACGAACAGATTATAACTATCACTGCTGTGTTCCTGACAATACTAACAATGCAATAGGCGGCCAAGAGAGTATACAGTATAATGTTCCTGAAGTGACAAACCTTAGTTCCAAACAATCCACTCGTGGTAATAATTTCGCTTATCACATTTATAATATGCCCGATCAAGATTCAACATCTGTTGATTACAAGACTCAAGAAAGTCAAACAGATATTTCAAGCTTAAAAAATGTGAGACCGGAGAAACCGATACAGGAAGCTGAATCTTCGGAACACTTGGCTTTACGTACTTTGGTTGATCATTTGACAAATGTATTACATATTAATAAAATCAGTACAAACCAATCGGCTCAAACAGAAATGAATCAAGTTGATGAAAGGGAAATACATAGAGAATTATGCTTGAATACACTAAATAGTAATAGTCTCACTGATGATAATGATAGTTGTAATCTGAAAAATTATTTTCGATTACCTACGGAAATGTACAGAAGTGTCGGTGTCGGTGCTGAATATGACGAAGACTTGGATCAACAGCAAAATAACACTTATAATCTTTCAAACTCATCTTTAATGGAAAGGAATTCACAAAAAGTAGAATCAAATATGAATTGCAATAGTTCTTTTTTCCGATCTGTTGTTGAAATTGAATGTGCACTGCATTTGCCAAAGATTGAAGGACCAAACGATTCAATAGAACCAAGTACATACGTAACTTTTCAAGATTTAACTCATAAACTCGATTCTACTGATCAATTAAATTCATATATAGCTACAAACATATTTCCACATAGTTGTAATCCGAAATGGAATTGGAGATGCGATGCAAAGCTGTCAACAGACTTACTTTTAAACGTATGTAACTTTATATTCATGTTTTAAATGTGTCTAGTCGTAATTGAATCCATGATATAACTTATGATGTAACTTATGATGTAGCCTTAATCTATGTTCTACTTCTGTTTTTTTTCCAGAATCAAAAAAGATTAATTCTCAAAGTGTGGCATTTGATTGATCCAGATGTATCTAAAGACATAAATTTAAGAAAAGATATTGTGATAGGTTTTTCCGCGATTGATCTCTCGGTTCTGATGACTGGATTTCCCACGGTATCTGGATGGTTTCATATCATGGATTTTACTGGAAAATGCAATGGACAAATTAAAGTAAAATCTCGTGATAACTTCTATCTCCAAAAGAAAAGTCTCATATCCTCTCCCCCCCTCACATACATATACAATAAAATTCTTTTTATTTTAGATAAGTATAACACCTCTGGATAATTTATCATCATTAGGAAAATTTGCACCAACTAACACTGCTAATTTATCAAGGCAAAGTAATTTATCGCAAACAAACTGTCCACATCTGTATAATGCGCCTTGCACTAATACAGAAGTAAATGGTGCACATCAAATATCATATGCAAGCCAAAATAATGACAAATATGTACAAAATGATTGTAAGTTAAATGTAGATATTGGACATAATCTAGAAGACATTTCTATGTCTTTCTTATCATCGTCTTTGAAGTAAGTGTGTGATGCCAGAATACTATAATTTATTTTATTTATCATTATGTTGCTATTTTTTCACACAGATTTAATTCTGATCGATATCTGTTACAGGCAAAAATTAACCGAATTAGACGAAATCACAAAACGTTTGCAGTCACGACTGCATGATGTCACAAACACAGCTTTTGAAGATGAATTTGATAATGATTTTGATATAATTGAGCCAAACAGTGACAATGAAAATACTAACGACAGAAACATTGAGATGGCACGGTATCCACAATCCACAGTCTCTGAATACTCTAATAATGAAACGTCACAAATGCCAAAACAATGTGAAATACAGAACGATCAAAATGTCATAAATGACGAAAGGCAAACTTCTTCCATTATAAGCAGCAATAGTAATCTACATTTTGAACCAGCGTCTAATAAAAATAGAGCTTTAAGTTCCGAAGCGACTGATACCGGATATTGTTCAAGTTCCAATATACGTTTCAGTCAACATCCTGGCTATTATTCCAATCAGTATCAAAATCGATATAGCTCAATGCACAATTATTTATCGGACAGCAATACAGAATATCCCGTGCGAGGTACCAAAACACATATAAATCATTTGCTTGACAAGCTTTCTTTGGACTTGCCACCTAGATCATCTTCAGAAGCAGCCATACCAATAAGAAAAAACATTCTAGAGTTATTTGCGAGTTTACGGGAACATAGAAATAACTCGCAAGACAAAGAAAAAAACGGTCGTGACATTAATACCTACACGGTGCTCACACAAACTGATAATGAACAACACGCTCACTCTCATACGACAAATTTTATTACTTCTAAAACAACCGTTGGGGAAAGCATTTCCGTCGAATCGCCTCATAACAGAATATCGACGGTAATACGTGAGGAGCTAGTCGCGGAAGAAAATAACGACAGTACAAACTGTGATGAATTAACAACTTATTTAATAACTTCTAACGTACGCCATACGGATTTGGATAGCATATTCAATCCGCTTTTATATCAACATTTGATGCCAGATTTGCAAGTTGCAGCTGCTGTATCACCGGAAGGAGACGCTGTGGAACAACTGGATAATCGATACGCGAGAAGTTTCGACATAGCAATGTGCAATAGTAATCTCAATAATTCAAAAGAAAATAATGCTCTATTTCAAAATAATGCACAACTGAAAGATCGGGCAATTGCTTTAGAGTTTGATAAAAAAAAGGAAGTTTTCGATTTAACATCTTCAAGTATATCAGAAAATGTCGATAATAGTATTACCGTCATTTATAAATCTAGCGAAAAGGATTTAAGATCAGCTAATAGTATGGAATCGACCGCTATTCCATCACTCGATGGCTCGTCTGTACAAGCCGAGGTCGAAATAAAAGACTATTCCATCTTATCTGAATTATCTGTACCTGGAGTGTCGAGACAAGCACCTGAGGGTGGAAATCCCGTAGAGGAAGTCAAGACATCCTTAGTGGCAAAGAGGCAAAATGATACCCAAGATGTATCAGCAGACAACTAAATACTCTTAAATATTTACGAGATTTGTAATTAATTAGAATATGGACAAATTATATATATTTATAGTGCATTTTTTAATAATATGACATAATTGTACGTTCTTTACAGTTACACCAAGCTAAATTTTGGAATAGATATTAATGTCAATGTTATTATGAAATATTTTAATCAGGTTTTTTATTGAAAAATGTAATACGTTGGTAATATTTTTTTGCTTGAAAATCTCACGTTTAATCTGAACATCTTATTTCAACTATTTGAAACTAAAGTATACTTACATTAACTGGTATACTTTAACTTAATTTAAATTTTATTTATCATACATACTTTTTTAGAAGAAAATATAATCTTATTTCGAAGTAACTTAGAACTTCTACTGACTAATGACCGTTGTATACGTAATAACAATGTGAGATAAATATTGATGTGTCAAGAATTTTACTATCCCGGATATTTAAACAGCTATATATGTTATTTGAAATATTTACTATACACATATTATCGTACACATATTTTTATATAAATCTTTGTGTATATATAGTGCCTAAATATATAAATTTACAAAAATGCAATGTATAAACATCAAGAATAAAATAAATCCAATCCACGTATAAGAATTTTTTTTTCATGTAAAGTAGAAGAGAACGGCGGAAGAATAGTATTGAAAAAAAACTGTATATTTGAAATTAAAAAAGTATCGTATAATTTGATCTGTCTTAATCTTTTAAGTAAACTGAGAGATATGTTTCTTTTCTTGTCCATTGTTTGATCGCAGCAGGATTGATCAGCCATATCATTGCATCAGTGCCTTCATGAATGTGAATACTTGAACATGTTCTTATTTTCTACAATTACATAATTAATCATTTCTATCAATTTAGTTATCTATATACTTATACACATATATGTATGTGTAAATGCACAAATGTATGTAACACACACATACCCAGCATATTCCCAAAATTGTCAAAGGTAGATTTTACAAAGTGTCTGCTACAAATTTTATCAACAATTATATTACAGAGATATAACCAAATACGAATACAGTTGATTGCAGAAACATAGCGAAATCTGCCACTTTATCATTTAAATAATCCATTAATAGACTGTATCACTTGTATGATTATAAAATGACAAATTCTACTCAGTTCCTGCTGACAATCAGCCAACGTATTTTGTTATACTTCCGTTAACAGTCTGGTGACGAATTTGTAAGCAGTGAGAAAGTGAGAAAGAAGGAAAGGAAGAGAGATTAAAACGTAATAATGCTAAAAACTTACACGAAACGATTCAAGTTTCTTCCTATTAAATTTTGTTTGTTCCTGAACTTCTCTTGTCATGCAGATTTTACATAAGAAGATTTTATTATTCAGATGCCAGTAATCTCCCGTTGGTAATTTGTCACATATCTTGCAGATATCCGTGTTGCGATTACAACACTTGAAATCAACACCAAGCCGCATTTCAACTCTACCACCGAAACTATGTTGAAACGTAATACCTTTTATCTCCTTGTTGACATACGTTCCAGGCCTAAAGCGACGCAGTACTTTACTTCGCAGAATATGTTTTGTTACGTATGAAGACAAAATTTTTTAAGTACCCTGGATTTTTATTGATATCAAAGATCCTTCTCTTGCTGGTAGATGCAAACGGATATTTCTGCGTTTTAACATGTTTAGAAATGCCAGAAACATAATCGGATGGCGATATATAATCTTCCACGTGAGCGACAGGTTTGGCGAATCGAGCGAGACCGCTGTAACCCCTTTTGCTGATACTACGAGAGCACGGCTACCGACAGAGAGATGACAGAGATCAAGTGCATATATTATATGATCTTATGCCCTTAATATTAAAATGGCAAATTGATGTAAAAGTTTGTACCTTGGTCTTGATGGCATTAAAAGATTTTAAGATGTCGTAAGAGCCAGGTCCTATATTAGGGTAATCTTCCACAGTGTAGTATCTCATGAAGGGACTCATACCACTTCGAGAAGTATCGCGTGGTTGTCCGGAACCGAAGCATATCCTTTGTCGTTTTGGTTTCCGTATTACATATTCGAAATCTGTGTCAATGGAAAACAGCTGCATAATCCACCCGATTTTAATCCTTTTGAAAGCCACCTACACCCTAAACCCGCCTCTCTACCTACCCTATCCGTAGATTTACGTTGTTTCAACTAGAGTCCCTTTATAAGAGTCTGGACAGACTGGTCCTTATTTTCATTGGACGTGCAACACCATGGCGGAACCAATCACGAGCGGTAAAATAACGAGCCTTAAGGTGAAATTTCATGGGCAGTAAAAAGCAGCAGCAGATCGTACTGATTGGCTATAAAATAGAGAAGTTCTAGGAACTCGAGAAATTCTCTATTTTATAGCCAATCAGTACGATCTGCTGCTGCTTTTTACTGCCCATGAAATTTCACCTTTAGGGTTGATTTATAATAGCCGTAACCGTTGATTTAAGCCGTAATCTTTAAAAATTGACTAATCACAGTCCAATGTGAGAAGAATAATCGACTGTGATTGGTCAATTTCTTAAAGATTACGGCTTAAATCAACGGTTACGGCTATTATAAACCAACCCTTAGGAGCCTCTCTCGGTGCGTATTATGGAACTTTTCGAAATGGATTCCGATCGGAATTGTTATTTCCTACATTTCTATTGTATTTTTAGAAAAAACTGTCATGCATTTATCTATATATACATCTCGTAATTTTCTCTATCAATAAATTGTTGTATACTATTATAATTTATTTTATTGAAATATTTTTTTTAGGTATTTTAAAGTTTTGGTTATCTTATCTCTATCAAGTCAAAATAAAAATATAGACAAACTCACACTTTCTCACAGCCTCTGTAGAATTCTCTCACGATATCACAACAATACAACGATTACGTGTAGTCATCGACGCCATAGTATTTTTCTTCCATCTAGGGCGTCTAGAATAGAGTCCCTATATACGTGACATTCACGCCATGTTGTTGCACTCCCAAAGTCTGTCCAGACTCTTATAAAGGGACTCTAGTTTCAACCATGGTAGAAATACAAGGGTATGCTCATACCGTGTCAGACCACTGCGCATTCCCACCACTTTTGTTTAAGCTTACGTCATATTCGTGTAGCATCGGAATGAATCGGATGTACTCGGTGATTCGCAATGGCTGCGTTCGCTCGGTTCGCTGTTTATGTCGAGTAATTCGTTTGTGATTATTACAGTGTACGCAATGACGTGTAATGTGAAAGGGCATATATTAGGCTGCGCGAAATGAACCGAGCGATTGCAATCGCAAATCACAGGCAAAAAAAAAGAAAGATGTCAAAATTTACTAATAAAAAACCTGTATATTAAATATTTGCATTTATTGTTATTTGATCTTTTATCTGCATCTTTCCTCTGCATATATAGTTCTTTATGTCGTACGCCACAATATATTTTTGTTTTGCGTCTCAGCTGACAATTCTTTTCCAATCGTTTTCCGACCAGTTTTGATTAAAACTAATAATTCGCAGAATTAGATTTTTATTCAATGCACACAATTCTTTTTTTCTTAATAATAATAATATTTTCTGTAATATCATATATTTAGACAAACCCACATAAAATAATTATAAAATTCGTCAAATAACAATAACGTTTCTAACATCTACAACGAGAGACAAATTCGGGAAACGATGAGCGTTTATCCGTATGTCACGTGCGTTTTTTATATTTATATATTTTCGTTTATATATATTTATTTATTTATAAAACAGAATTTTCTCTCACATAAATGATCAACATTATTTTGTATTCACATATTGTCCGCTCAAAATGCTTTTATAAATGACTATTATAGATTCGCTGCTTAAATGTGCCGCTCAGTGTGACGTAAGCTTGAACAAGTCACTGATTGGCTGGGTTCGGAAATATGCGCAAGAGCATACCCTTGTATTTCTACCATGGTTTCAACCATCAACACACCTTAAGGCTCGTCTACAATGGCCGTAGCAGTAAGGTTACTTCTATGAAGTTGGCCGGACAACTTCAACGTATCGAACTTTCATTAATTGGAATCGATTGGTGGTCGTTTGGTGGTCTTTGGTAGTCTAGTCTGATCGTTTGGTGGTTAGTCGTTTTCTTGTAAAATAAAAATGAAATTTCCGGTGTGAACTTAGCCGGACAATTTTTATTTTTCAACCAATTTAACTTTTTTATAGCTCATTCAACGCGGAATCGTTTAGTGGTCACGAATATCATCATAAAAACGTTTGATGGTCAACCGTTTTCCCAGAAAATAGAAAAAACCGTATGCGCATAATGCCGGACATATCACCTCTGTGCCACTAGTCGGAACAATTGTATTTATCACCCAAATTGACTTTGATAGGGCTCAATCGACGCGGAATCGTTTGGTGGTCACGAATATTGTAATTAAAACGTTTGGTAGTCAATGGTTTTCCTAAGAAATAGAAAAAACCGTACTCTCACGCCATTGCTGGTCGCATGACTCCGTGACGTTGGTTCGGTAATTTGATGGATAAACATTATTTATCAATCAAATTGACTTTCATACGGCTCAATCGACGCGGAATCGTTTGGTGGTCACGAATATCGTCATTAAAACGTTTGGTGGTCAATGGTTCTTCTGAGATATAGAAAAAACCGTATTCTCACGCCATTGGTCGTACACGACTCCATGACGTTAGCTTGGTAATTTGATTGATAAATAATGTTTATCCATCCAAGGGCTGTGTTGCCTGTGTTTAAAACGGCTCCGTCAGCTGTGTGCGTGTCCCCACCAGGGCGCGCAGGCAGCGGGCAAACAGCACCATTGGCACCTCTGAACACAGCCCTTGTCAGTTATGTTACCACGGAAATTCCCCATAAGCTGCTCTTACTAGTGAGAATCGTATATCCCAAAGTTTAGCCTAATTACGTAATGAATCTCATTAAAATTAGGCTCATTTTAATCAGTAAGATCAGCCGCAAGCTGGTACAAAGCCGGATTTTGCATTTTGGCTCTTAAAAATTTATTATAAATAAAATACGGGGTGTTTCCGACAAGTAGTCGAATTTCTAATCGGCTCGATCAGTGGTACTCAATCAGTTCATTTCGAAAAATCCCCTAGACTAATCTTTGCTGTCTCAGGGATTACGGATTACTGCGTTGCGTTGTGAGGAGCAAGTCGCAATTGTTCTCTCTGAAAGTTGAGTTCGTTGAGTTTTAATCAAAGCAGAGAAATAGGTACGTATTATTGTTCTAATGATTAACACTTTATTTTCTTTGAAATATACATTAAATAATAAAAGTATATGTACATACATACACGTTTCACTGACAGAAATCCCGAAAAACGAATTGTTAACCTCACTAACCTCTAACTTCACTTAAGGAGTTCGGCTCGAGCCGTGATACGAGTCGGACGTGTTAGTTGGTGCTATATCTCGCGGTACTTAACCTCCCGTAATCGGATAGAGATACGTGCGTTGTGCTGCGTAGAGTCGATATATTTTGTTCGGGTGGGCTCTGTTTAATTAAATCCTTACTTACTACTCCCCTCTCGGAGGGGGAGGGTTCTTTTTGGATAAAAGAGATAGCTTTTCCTATGGAATCGAACGAGTCAGAGGACACGCGGTCGGTATATGACGAGTCCGTATCGGGCGAGAATAGCCAGTTAAGTTCTGTTAAAAGACAAAAAACGTGTGTAGACGACATAAGTGTGAAATCTTTCGAAACGTTTGCTTCAACTGCGACAACAGAGGGGAGCTGGCAAAAGGTGAAATACCGAGGACACGCCTCTTCTAAGAGGTTAAGAGAGGAAGAAATTTTAAAACGACGCAATATCGACACGGAGACCAAAATGTCCCGGAATGATATGGAGATAGAAAGTAATGACGATGAGGATTCCCAGGACATGGATCAGGATCCTTATAAGCATAGTGATATTAGTGCTAACGCTCCCCCCGTTCCGCCCGTTCATGTAGGCTGTGATGAAAACGCCGAAGAATCACGTGTCCCCGGCGTGGCAATCAACAATGTACCTGATGCTCAAGCCATTGTGAAATATGTAAACACTACTGCCAGTATTATTAAAGAGGCATATGTTGTTAGTGGAAATATTCTAAAAGCTCGTGACCCTTCGGATAATGTAGCAACGGAAATACGGAAATTCAATAGATATGAAGACGATTATAAAGGTAAAGCTAGTATTATTTTGCGACTTCCTCCGGATCAGACTACGACCAGAAAGGGTAAAAATCAGATAAAGATATGGATGATTTTGAATGAGCTACGGATTTGCCCACTGACCATCACTATGATTAGTCATTTTTCAGCTGAGGCTGAATTTAAAGATTTTAGAGATGCCAATTACGCACTTGATAGGATCGATGCTCTCGGAGCTCCAGTGAAGCTCAAGGCCAACTTGGAGCAACGTTTCTGCGTTAGTAAAGGAGTCATCTCGGATTGGCCCTCGTCTATACCGGAATTATGGTCGTGTATATAAGATAAATCTAAGATCTTGAGTATTGAGCGTATGTATCGTAGAAAATGGGACCCGGTGAACAGTAAGACTTCGCTGGCAGCCACGGACAGTATTATCGTGACTTTTAAGGACAAGAATATTCGTGATTTGACCGTTTTTGACAAAGGTATCGCCCTCAGGGTTCGACGTTACGTTCCCCAGGTACGTCAATGCTTCAATTGTTTTAGATTCGGTCACACTAAATTAAATTGTAAAAGCGAAACACGCTGTATAATTTGCGGAGATAAAGCACATGGTCGATGTGAGAGAGAACAACGTTGTTATAACTGTGGGGGCCAACATAAGTCTACGTTTAAAGGCTGCCCCCAGTATGATAAAACTAAAAACATTAACATAGTTATGGCCCATAGAAATGTCTCATTCTATAGTGCGAGACAGATTGTTGAAGGAGTGACGCCGGATTCTTCACAGGAATTTCAAAACAAACTTATTAATCCGGCATCCTGGCCGGGTCTTGCTTTACCGGCTGGGCCCAGTTCGTATTCTGAAGCCCTACGATCGGTGCCACGAGCCCCGAGTGGATCGGCCGCCTCAACACAGAGAGACAAAAGGGATCATCCCCCACCTTATTCAACTAAGGACAAACGGAGAACAGCTTATGAAGCTCCGCAAAATTTTTATAAATCTTTTGATCTCCGCACCGGCGAAATCACCAGGGAGAAGAGAGGTATTATGTTCTCAGCGAGTCACCGGGGGGGGAGTGAGATCCCTTCCAAGGACAACTATACGAGAATGGAACACCAGGAGGATCAACGAATTACGGAAACCATCGAGAACATTTTACTGCTTCTCCGGAGGGTACCGGGAGCTCGGATTAAGCTGATTCGCGCCTTGGCCCTGTCGGGGACGCAAGATGGTCAGGAAGGGGGTTTACCCCAGCATTCAGATAATTCACAAATTTATGAGAAAATGGAAAATAGAGAATCATCAAGGTATGGTAGGAACAAAGATAAATATCGCTTTAATTCTATTTAAAAATTCAAATTACTCCTTTGGAATTGCAGAGGTTATAAAAGTCATAAAAATGAATTGTCAAAATTATCAATGGATTACGATATTATTGTTCTTACAGAGACTCGGTGTACTAGCCATAATTCAATTTATTTTTCTGGATTTAGAACAATCCAGAGCAGGAACTTGCTTGGGAGTGGTGGTGTTTCTGTTTCTGTCCGGTTATGCATCGAATTTGATATATTACCAATTGTCGGGACTCCTCCCGCAATGTACGATATGGTTGGCATCAAGACTTCGAATCTTGAAAATAATATCAACATTGTTGCAGTCTATCGACACCCCAGAGCTGGTATGAGTGCACGTGACCTTAATGCAGTCTTCAACTCCATTAATCCAAGTGATAGTATTATCCTTGGCGACTTTAATGCCCACAATACTGCATGGAATTGCGAATCATCTAATAATAACGGAGATATTTTGCATGATGTCATGGCTAATGCAGGTTTAATATGCATTAATGTGGACACTAGATCTCGTATTGGTTGCAGCGGACAGAGGGATTTCAATATTGATCTCCTATTTGCTTCTGGCAGTGTTGCTGGCAATATTGATTATCAACAATTAGGAGAATCCCATGACAGCGATCACGTCCCTATCGGATTCTTCGTGGACATCAATACACGTATATATAGAAAATTGTCAAATAAAACATCCACTAAAAGGACGGATTGGTCACAATATCGGGAAATTGTTGAGAAGGAGATCGACCGTTCAATGGCGCCTGCCCTGCCTATGTTCAGAAATGATTTTGAAAAGTACTATCAGGATTTTATCTTCATTCTGAAGTCTGCTGTTTTCCGGGCTTCAGGTAGACGCGGGGATCCAAACCGCCCTCGCCCGGTTGATCCGCGGAAGATAAAAAGATCTCATAGATGGTGGAATTCGGACTGCGATGCTGCGATTCGGGAGAGAAGGCGGGCCTTCACGGAATTCAAGAGACTTAGAAACATCCAAGCATGGACTAATTACAAACGACATTGTGCTGTCACTAAAAAAATTTTGAACCAGGCGAAAAAGGAAAACTTTGAAAATTTTTGTAAGAGCATCAATAGATTTACGAGCCTCTCCTATGTCTGGAGTACTATGCGTATTCTGAAAAATACCCGTAAAAATATAGAATGGAATAAATGGCAAACCAAGGATAGAGAATCGGAAATTAGGAAGACTATCGACGGCCTGGCCCCACCATATGTGGGCACCAACCCGTCAGGAGAACCGGAATACTTGTGTACGGATGAGGAGCTCGATGCGCCTTTTATACGATCGGAATTGGATAGAGCAATTAGAATGGTCAGGAGGGACTCAGCCCCTGGTATGGATGGTGTGGAGTATCAAATGCTCAGGCTGCTACCTGAATCGGGTAAGGCTTGTCTTTTGGAATTGTTCAATATTGTGTGGTTGACTGGTGTCCTCCCTACGGACTGGTCGTGCTATCAAGTAATTTTTATAGACAAGGCTGGCAAGGAGAAAGTGCGACCAATATCGTTATCATCATGTGTAGGAAAACTCATGGAACGGATGATTAATGAAAGGCTGATTTGGTGGGCTGAAAAAGAGGGCAAATTTAGTAGGTCCCAGAACGGTTTTAGAAGGGGGAGGTCTTGCGCTGATAATCTGGCGAGAATTACATCGGATATTCGTGCTGCATTAAGTGCGAGGGAGTACACCCTGGCTGCCTTCCTTGATGTATCATCGGCATATGACAGTGTGGAGTTTCGTATTATGCTGGATGGGCTGATGGCGCTTGGCTGTCCTGCGGGTATGGTCAATTTCGTTCGAAATTGGTTATACCGAAGAAAAGTAAGATTTATTGTTAACTCCGGTGAACACATAGATCGCTTCGTATTCAGGGGCCTCCCGCAAGGCGCCGTGCTTAGTCCGGCTTTATATTCTCTCTTCACTCGGACTCTCTATGACGCTCTCCCGGAGGGTGTTGAGATGGTGGAATTCGCGGACAACATTGGTATGTACGTCTCGGGACAGGATCGCCAGCGCAACCGCCTTTTGCTGGAGCAAGCAGTCAACATCATCGCTACGACTTTGGGACGGATCGGTCTAGACTTAGAACCTAAGAAGACTGTTTTGGTTGAATTCAATAGGAATGGTTATGTGGATAAAAATATGACCATCA